>NW_027063271.1:0-38992 GCF_032884065.1 Artemia franciscana | reverse complement strand
AAGTCATATCTGACGTCTCTAACCGTTTTCGATAGAGTATATCTTCGGACATTTTTGATTTATATTTTTCCCATAACTCTGTAGGAGCTGATGGTGAGCAACTTGTTAGTATGATGCCAAACAATGCACGAATTTGACTTGGAGTTGACTTGGAGTTGACGTTTTTTTTGGAGATGCACTACGGTAAGTGTCATGTATAGTACCGTTTACAGTTCTCAAATACTCAAAGGACATCAGACGGGGTACATTCACCAAAAGCAGACGTAGAAAGAAGCATTCATGTTGATTGGGGTGAACGGTATAGAGTCTTCCTATCGTGGTATCTTTGAAGAAGGTAGGTTGGCCGTCGACTGACTTACCCTGTTTTCGACGTTCAAATATTTTATTTTTAGTATTCCGCGTGTAATACGAAAGCACTTCAGTATACAGCAGTTTTTTTGCATAGCGAAAAGAAAGCAGTTAACTTTTGTATCCGGTGGATTCAGGGCTCTTTGTTGCACGTTGGTGTCCGAGAAATAAACACGTTGACCATTCTGTAAATGTACCGCTAAGTGAACAACAGCTGGACTACGTTCATGTATCGGAAATGAAAGAATTCGCCAAACAGCTTAATTACTGCTTATGTATCTTCCAGCCTGATATTTTACGATTTCGTCGAAATCTTTGATTTCGGGCTGCAAGACAAAAACTGCCATGTCACTGCCTTTGTTGGCGTATTTACATATGTATTTGATTGCCTTTACGGAGTTACAGTATTCAACGTTTATGGGTGCATTAAATGTTTTTGATAATAATGGGGAATATGGAACAACCCACTGGTTATCTACTTCGATGGTGGTACCGTTACGCTTCTTTATTATTGCTATTTTACCGCCATCTTCAGTAGATCTTCTTCTATATTGTGGGTAACCATCATTGCCAGTAATTGTGTTGGATACTAAAAGTCGAGGATATTGCTTTGTGCAACTTCCTTTGCCCATGCATGGTAAATTTTCGTTCAGTGCACCGCAAGGTCCATGTATCATATTTTTTACAATAATATCATGTAACCCCTTATCGACATTTTTATCAGGTATTTCAGCGGAAATCACATCATCAATTTCGTTCGAAGTAATTTTTTTATGTAGCCAGATTAGTATATGTGCGTGTGGCAAACCTCGTTTTTGCCATTCCACTGAGTACATCCAGCATCGCACTGACCACAACACTTCAAGTTTTACTATGTAGTTTATCAGTGATTTCAACTTTTGCCGGAAGACACGGGCCGTAATGTCATGCCTATGAACCACCGATTGTCCTTGAAGTAAAAGCTGCAGTATCTCGTCCTAAGATTGATTACATGTAAATGTAATAAATAAATCTGGACGACCATAGAGACGAACATACGCAATAGCATCTTCAGCATATTCATGCATATGACGGGGACTGCCAGCATATGACGAAGGTAAAATTATTAATCTTCCAACGTTTGTGGTATTACCGTCATTTATAACTGCATCTCGCAAATGAATGTATTGTTCAGAGCGGGGCTTGGTCTGATTCAGGCGGATATATAGCAAACGTTCTGATTCAATTTTAGCAGACATATCAACGACAAATTGGTGAAACAATTCACGGCATTTTAAAATATAATTTTCTTCATCCTGCCGAATCATTAGTCTATAGGAATAATAATGCATTGCACTGCATTTCTTATTCATTTCTTTGTTAGTGGCTGGATTCATCAATTTAATATTAAAGTGATAGCCGTCGGCTCCATCCCAAAAAATGATAGGATATTGTAGGGCATCGTAGCATCGATGAGTTTCAGCAATTCTTAACAACTGAGCGTTTCGCTTATGAAGAATAATATCTCGAGGTAAAAACTGATCACCGACCATAACGATTGCCACTTCGTCGATAGTTGGAGCATTGTATCTACGCACATGTTGGCCAGGAGGCGTTTTGTCAGCGGAAATAACAATTTTATGCGTATCAGTAGGCATCAAATCGATGGTTGTTTTGAACAGACGCACTAAATTATTATTTTCGTGGAAAAGATGTTGCGATTGGGAAACGATTGTCCTTTCAGCGTTGGGAGAAATTTCGCAACGTGCATTCAATTCAGAATTTCTATCACTGATGAAGTACAATTGTAAAAATTTATGATTCTCGCCTGAGAATGGTAGAAGGGACCCTGCTCTATGATAAATCTGCCCTTTTACTTTGAAAGTAGACAGAAATTGATCTGGATTTTCGATTTGAGCTCCAAACGACGTCATTTGGAAATATGAGTTGTATTTTCTGATTTGTGACAAAAAACGCTTAGATTCTGACGTAGTTCCAGTAAGGAAAGTCTTCAATGGCTCTGGTGGCGCAGCCAATAGAGGAAGTTTAACTTTTCCTGAGGCGCAACACATTCCAATTGTTTCACCATTGAATTTCAAGGCCTTGCAATAGGGATAAATTTTAGACATTGTCCCGATTTGAACACATCTACTCAAGCTAGAATCATCGACTGGGCTGTACCAGAATGCCAGGCGATAACTTTCAGGTTGCTCTGATTCCTCGGCACGCTTTATTTTCTTACTTTCTCTATCAGCAGCAAGCCTGATTTCTTGCTGTTCTTGTGATTCCTCGGCACGCTTTCTTTTCTTACTTTCTCTATCAGCAGAGAGCCTGATTTCTTGCTGTTTTTGTGATTCCTCGGCACGCCTTCTTTTTTCACTTTCTCTTTTAGCAGCAAGTCTGCTTTCGCGTTTGCTCTGGTAGTTCCTCGGCACGCTTGCTGTCTTTCTTTCTCTATCAGCCTCAAGCCTGTTTCCTTGCTGTTCTTTTGATTCCTCGGCACGTTTTCTTTCTGACTTTCTCTATCAGCAGCAAGTTTTTTGGCATAGACTCTTTGAGCATCTTCATCGGCTTTTGCCATTGTAAGTTCATCAGTCATTTTAAACTTAAACATTAATAGATTTCTACGTGAACATATATGTCTTAAATATCTTTAATGACGTCACCGTCATAGCAAAAATGACGACAAATAACTTCATGACGTTAGTCGACACAGAAACATGACGTCACCTGACAGACACACAGACAGACAACTTATTTTTATATATATACTAGCTGTTGGGGTGGCGCTTCGGGCCACCCCAACACCTAGTTGGTGGGGGCGCTTTGCGCCCCCCCAAGCCCCCCGCGCGCTTAAGTCGTTACGCGCCATATTAGTTTGGCGCCATTGTAGTGTGTCCCTATGTCCCACATGTGAATATAAATATATATATATATATATATATATAATATATATATATATATATATATATATATATATATATATATATATATATATATATATATATATATATATATATATATATATATATATATATATATATATATATATATATATATATATATATATATATATTATATATATATATATATATATATATATAATATTATAATATATATATATATATATATAATATATATATATATATATATATATATATATATATATATATATAGATATATATATATATATATACTAGCTGTTGGGGTGGCGCTTCGGCGCCACCCCAACACCTAGTTGGTGGGGGCGCTTCGCGCCCCCCCCAAGCCCCCCCGCTCGCGTAAGTCGTTACGCGCCATAATAGTTACGCGCCATTGTAGTTGTGTCCCTATGTCCCACCTGTGAATATAGATATATATATATATATATGTTTTAACTACGTAAAACTTGCGAATATACAACATTCTTTGCTGTCCCATTGTCTTTGCATATAAATAGATTGTCAGGTTATCCCCTGTTTCCCCCGGTGTCCCCGTTGTAGTTGTGTCCCTGTGTCCCGGTCGTCATTTATATTCCCTGTGTCCCGGGTCCCGGTCATCATTTGTATCCCGGTGTCCCGGTCTGTATATACATTCGTTTTTTAGTTTTGTTTTTTCTCCTTTATTTTTTTCCTTTTTTTTTCTTTTTTAGCTTATTTAGATTTTTAGATTTTTTAGTTTTTTTTTATTAGTTTTTAGTTTTTATTTCTTTTTAGTTTTTTTGTCCCGGTCGTCATTTATATCCCCTGTTTCCCCCGGTGTCCCCGTTGTAGTTGTGTCCCTGTGTCCCGGTCGTTATTTATATTCCCGGTGTCCCGGTCGTCATTTGTATCCCGGTGTACCGGTCTGTATATACATTCGTTTTTTTAGTTTTGTTTTTCTCCTTTATTTTTTTCCTTTTTTTTTCTTTTTTAGTTTATTTAGATTTTTAGATTTTTTAGTTTTTTTATTAGTTTTTAGTTTTTTTTCTTTTTAGTTTTTTTGTAGTTTTTACCTTCTTTTAGTTTTGTTAATTTTTTTTTTTACTTGTGTCCTGGTCGTCATTTATACTCCCTGTGTCCCGGTGCTTTGTTGATTGCTAATCGAACATTCCTTTTGTCCTGGTCGCTTTCTCTTTGAGTGTCGTCATTTATTTTTTTCTTTTTTAGTTCTTTTAGTTTTTTACCTTTTTTAAGTTTTTTTTTAGTTTTAGTTTTTTTAGTTTTTTACCTTTTTTAGTTTTTTTAGTTTTTTAGCTTTTTTATTTTTTTTATTAGTTTTTAGTTTTTTTGTAGTTTTTGCCTTTTTTTTTTAGTTTTTTGTCCTGGTCGCTTTCTCTTTGAGTGTCGTCATTTATTAGTTTTTTCCTTTTTTTTTTTAGTTTTTTATTGGTTTTTACCTTTATTTTAGCTTATTTTTCAGTTTTTTCCTTTTTTTTAGTTTTTTTTTATTTTTATTTTTTTTAGTTTTTTACCTTTTTTTAGTTTTTTAGTTTTTTTTAGTTTTTTAGCTTTTTTACTTTTTTTATTAGTTTTTAGTTTTTTTTTTGTAGTTTTTGCCTTTTTTTAGTTTTTTCAGTTTTTTTTTTAGTTTTTTATTGGTTTTTACCTTTATAGTTTTTTTAGTTTTTTAGCTTTTTTATTTTTTTTATTAGTTTTTAGTTTTTTTTGTAGTTTTTGCCTTTTTTTAGTTTTTTCAGTTTTGACGTCACCTAATCCAGTTTTTTCAGGTGACGTCACCTGACACATCCATCCACACATCCATCCACACATCCATCCACAGACAACTTATTTTTATATATATAGATATATATATATATATATATATATATACTAGCTGTTGGGGTGGCGCTTCGCGCCACCCCAACACCTAGTTGGTGGGGGCGCTTCGCGCCCCCCCAAGCCCCCCCGCGCGCGTAAGTCGTTACGCGCCATAATAGTTACGCGCCATTGTAGTTGTGTCCCTATGTCCCACCTGTGAATATAGATATATATATATATATATATATATATATATATATATACTAGCTGTTGGGGTGGCGCTTCGCGCCACCCCAACACCTAGTTGGTGGGGGCGCTTCGCGCCCCCCCCAAGCCCCCCCGCGCGCGTAAGTCGTTACGCGCCATAATAGTTACGCGCCATTGTAGTTGTGTCCCTATGTCCCACCTGTGAATATAGATATATATATATATATATATGGTTTTAACTACGTAAAACTTGCGAATATACAACATTCTTTGCTGTCCCATTGTCTTTGCATATAAATAGATTGTCAGGTTATCCCCCTGTTTCCCCCGGTGTCCCCGTTGTAGTTGTGTCCCTGTGTCCCGGTCGTCATTTATATTCCCTGTGTCCCGGGTCCCGGTCATCATTTGTATCCCGGTGTCCCGGTCTGTATATACATTCGTTTTTTAGTTTTGTTTTTCTCCTTTATTTTTTTCCTTTTTTTTTCTTTTTTAGCTTATTTAGATTTTTAGATTTTTTAGTTTTTTTTATTAGTTTTTAGTTTTTATTTCTTTTTAGTTTTTTTGTCCCGGTCGTCATTTATATCCCCCTGTTTCCCCCGGTGTCCCCGTTGTAGTTGTGTCCCTGTGTCCCGGTCGTTATTTATATTCCCTGTGTCCCGGTCGTCATTTGTATCCCGGTGTACCGGTCTGTATATACATTCGTTTTTTAGTTTTGTTTTTCTCCTTTATTTTTTTCCTTTTTTTTTCTTTTTTAGTTTATTTAGATTTTTAGATTTTTTAGTTTTTTTATTAGTTTTTAGTTTTTTTTTCTTTTTAGTTTTTTTGTAGTTTTTACCTTCTTTTTAGTTTTGTTAATTTTTTTTTTTACTTGTGTCCTGGTCGTCATTTATACTCCCTGTGTCCCGGTGCTTTGTTGATTGCTAATCGAACATTCCTTTTGTCCTGGTCGCTTTCTCTTTGAGTGTCGTCATTTATTTTTTTCTTTTTTAGTTCTTTTAGTTTTTACCTTTTTTAGTTTTTTTTTAGTTTTTAGTTTTTTTTAGTTTTTTACCTTTTTTTAGTTTTTTTAGTTTTTTAGCTTTTTTATTTTTTTTATTAGTTTTTAGTTTTTTTGTAGTTTTTGCCTTTTTTTTTAGTTTTTTGTCCTGGTCGCTTTCTCTTTGAGTGTCGTCATTTATTAGTTTTTTCCTTTTTTTTTTTAGTTTTTTATTGGTTTTTACCTTTATTTTAGCTTATTTTTCAGTTTTTTCCTTTTTTTTAGTTTTTTTTTATTTTTTATTTTTTTTAGTTTTTTACCTTTTTTTAGTTTTTTTAGTTTTTTTAGTTTTTTAGCTTTTTTACTTTTTTTATTAGTTTTTAGTTTTTTTTTGTAGTTTTTGCCTTTTTTTAGTTTTTTCAGTTTTTTTTTTAGTTTTTTATTGGTTTTTACCTTTATAGTTTTTTTAGTTTTTTAGCTTTTTTATTTTTTTTATTAGTTTTTAGTTTTTTTTGTAGTTTTTTGCCTTTTTTTAGTTTTTTCAGTTTTGACGTCACCTAATCCAGTTTTTTCAGGTGACGTCACCTGACACATCCATCCACACATCCATCCACACATCCATCCACAGACAACTTATTTTTATATATATAGATATATATATATATATATGTTTTTAACTACGTAAAACTTGCGAATATACAACATTCTTTGCTGTCCCATCGTCTGTGCATATAAATAGATTTCCAGGTTTACCGACTCTTGAACATGCAACGCATAATGGTCCATGGGAAAACAATCCGTATTCAGCTCTATACCTCATGATTCTATTGATTGCCCTTGAGCTTTGTTGATGGTGATTGCTAATTGACCATTTCCTTTGTTGCCGTCGTCATTTATATATCCCCCTATGCCCCCCGGCGTCCCCGTTGTAGTTGTGTCCCTGTGTCCGGGTCCTCATTTATATTCCCTGTGTCCCCGTCGTCATTTGTGTCCCGGTGTCCCAGTCTGTGATTTCTATTTGAGTGTCCCGGGCGTCATTTATATTCGTCAGGATATTGTAGGGCATCGTAGCATCGATGAGTTTAAACAATTCTTGTCAACTGATTGTTTTGCCTATAAAGAATATTATCTCGAGGTAAGAACTGATCACCGACCACAACGATTGCCACTTTGTTGATAGGTCCGTATCAGGAGGCATCAATTCGATTGCTGTTTATAAGCAGAAGCACTAATTATTATTTTTGTGGAAAAGATGATATATATATATATACTAGCTGTTGGGGTGGCGCTTCGCGCCACCCCAACACCTAGTTGGTGGGGGCGCTTCGCGCCCCCCCCAAGCCCCCCCGCGCGCGTAAGTCGTTACGCGCCATAATAGTTACGCGCCATTGTAGTTGTGTCCCTATGTCCCACCTGTGAATATAGATAGATATATATATATATATATGGTTTTAACTACGTAAAACTTGCGAATATACAACATTCTTTGCTGTCCCATTGTCTTTGCATATAAATAGATTGTCAGGTTTACCGACTCTTGAACATGCAACATATAATGGTCCATGGGAAAACAATCTGTATTCAGATCTATACCTCATGATTCTAATGATTGCCCTTGAGCTTTGTTGATGGTTATTGCTAATCGACCATTCCCTGTCCCGGTGTCCCGGTCGTCATTTACATCCCCCTGTTTCCCCCGGTGTCCCCGTTGTAGTTGTGTCCCGGTCGTCATTTATATTCCCTGTGTCCCGGTCGTCATTTGTATCCCGGTGTCCCGGTCTGTATATACATTCGTTTTTTAGTTTTGTTTTTCTCCTTTATTTTTTTCCTTTTTTTTCTTTTTAGCTTATTTAGATTTTTAGATTTTTTAGTTTTTTTATTAGTTTTTAGTTTTTTTTTCTTTTTAGTTTTTTTGTCCCGGTCGTCATTTATATCCCCCTGTTTCCCCCAGTGTCCCCGTTGTAGTTGTGTCCCTGTGTCCCGGTCGTCATTTATATTCCCTGTGTCCCGGTCGTCATTTGTATCCCGGTGTACCGGTCTGTATATACATTCGTTTTTTAGTTTTGTTCTTCTCCTTTATTTTTTTCCTTTTTTTTCTTTTTTAGTTTATTTAGATTTTTAGATTTTTTAGTTTTTTTATTAGTTTTTAGTTTTTTTTTCTTTTTAGTTTTTTTGTAGTTTTTACCTTCTTTTTAGTTTTGTTAATTTTTTTTTTACTTATGTCCTGGTCGTCATTTATACTCCCTGTGTCCCGGTGCTTTGTTGATTGCTAATCGAACATTCCTTTTGTCCTGGTCGCTTTCTCTTTGAGTGTCGTCATAGTTTTTTTTTATTTTTTATTTTTTTTAGTTTTTTACCTTTTTTTAGTTTTTTTAGTTTTTTTAGTTTTTTAGCTTTTTTACTTTTTTTATTAGTTTTTAGTTTTTTTTTGTAGTTTTTGCCTTTTTTTAGTTTTTTCAGTTTTTTTTTTAGTTTTTTATTGGTTTTTACCTTTATAGTTTTTTAATTTTTTAGCTTTTTTATTTTTTTTATTAGTTTGTAGGTTTTTTTGTAGTTTTTGCCTTTTTTTAGTTTTTTCAGTTTTGACGTCACCTGATCCAGTTTTTTCAGGTGACGTCACCTGACACATCCATCCACACATCCATCCACACATCCACAGACAGACAACTTATTTTTATATATATAGATAGATATATATATATATATATATATATATATATATATATATATATATATATATATATATATATATATATATATATATATATATATATATATATATATATATATATATATTTTTTCTTTTAAGATTTTTGTAGTTTTTACCTTTTTTAGTTTTTTCTTCTTTTGTATTAATGCTAATGCCAAGGTTCAAACCTGGAGCCTCTCGGACCTAGAACCTGAAACATAACGCTTTACCAACTCAGCTACTTCGGCGTGAATACATTCGTTTTGAGCAGCTTCCTCGGGTGTTGCCATTGTAGGTTCTTCAGTCATTTTACAATTTGAAATTTCTCTTTCAACGGTCTTCTTAAAATTAAAAATTTGTCTTTGAACGATATTCTTAAATACCTGTGTCCTGGTCGTCATTTATATTGCCTGTGTCCCGGTCGTCATTTGTGTCCCGGTATCTCAGTCTGTAATTTCTCCTTGAGTGTCCCGGTCGTTATTTATATTCCCTCTGTCCCGGTCGTCATTTGTTTCCCGGTCTGTAATTTCTCTTTGAGTGTTTTTTCTTTTTAGTATTTTTTAGTTTTTTACATTTTTTCTTTTTTCAGTTTTCTTTTTCTTCTTTATTTTTCAGCTTCACTACGAAATACATATCGCCGAACCTTTGTTTTTTTAACAAAGGTTTTTTTAACAAAGGTTTTTTTAACAAAGGAAGCGCCCCCACCAACTAGGTGTTGGGGTGGCGCGAGTATATATATATATATATATATATATATATATATATATATATATATATATATATATATATATATATATATATATATATATACATATATATATATATATATATATATATATATATATATATATATATAGTACATATATATATATATATATATATATATATATATATATATATATATATACACTAGCTGTTGGGGTGGCGCTTCGCGCCACCCCAACACCTAGTTGGTGGGGGCGCTTCGCGCCCCCCCCAAGCCCCCCCGCGCGCGTAAGTCGTTACGCGCCATAATAGTTACGCGCCATTGTAGTTGTGTCCCTATGTCCCACCTGTGAATATAGATATATATATATATATATGGTTTTAACTACGTAAAACTTGCGAATATACAACATTCTTTGCTGTCCCATTGTCTTTGCATATAAATAGATTGTCAGGTTATCCCCCTGTTTCCCCCGGTGTCCCCGTTGTAGTTGTGTCCCTGTGTCCCGGTCGTCATTTATATTCCCTGTGTCCCGGGTCCCGGTCATCATTTGTATCCCGGTGTCCCGGTCTGTATATACATTCGTTTTTTAGTTTTGTTTTTCTCCTTTATTTTTTTCCTTTTTTTTTCTTTTTTAGCTTATTTAGATTTTAGATTTTTTAGTTTTTTTTATTAGTTTTTAGTTTTTATTTCTTTTTAGTTTTTTTGTCCCGGTCGTCATTTATATCCCCCTGTTTCCCCCGGTGTCCCCGTTGTAGTTGTGTCCCTGTGTCCCGGTCGTTATTTATATTCCCTGTGTCCCGGTCGTCATTTGTATCCCGGTGTACCGGTCTGTATATACATTCGTTTTTTAGTTTTGTTTTTCTCCTTTATTTTTTTCCTTTTTTTTTCTTTTTTAGTTTATTTAGATTTTTAGATTTTTTAGTTTTTTTATTAGTTTTTAGTTTTTTTTTTCTTTTTAGTTTTTTTGTAGTTTTTACCTTCTTTTTAGTTTTGTTAATTTTTTTTTTTACTTGTGTCCTGGTCGTCATTTATACTCCCTGTGTCCCGGTGCTTTGTTGATTGCTAATCGAACATTCCTTTTGTCCTGGTCGCTTTCTCTTTGAGTGTCGTCATTTATTTTTTTCTTTTTTAGTTCTTTTAGTTTTTACCTTTTTTAGTTTTTTTTTAGTATTTAGTTTTTTTAATTTTTACCTTTTTTTAGTTTTTTTAGTTTTTTAGCTTTTTTATTTTTTTTATTAGTTTTTAGTTTTTTTGTAGTTTTTGCCTTTTTTTTTAGTTTTTTGTCCTGGTCGCTTTCTCTTTGAGTGTCGTCATTTATTAGTTTTTTCCTTTTTTTTTTTAGTTTTTTATTGGTTTTTACCTTTATTTTAGCTTATTTTTCAGTTTTTTCTTTTTTTTTAGTTTTTTTTTATTTTTTTTTTTTTTTAGTTTTTTACCTTTTTTTAGTTTTTTTAGTTTTTTTAGTTTTTTAGCTTTTTTACTTTTTTTTATTAGTTTTTAGTTTTTTTTTTGTAGTTTTTGCCTTTTTTTAGTTTTTTCAGTTTTTTTTTTAGTTTTTTATTGGTTTTTACCTTTATAGTTTTTTTAGTTTTTTAGCTTTTTTATTTTTTTTATTAGTTTTTAGTTTTTTTTGTAGTTTTTGCCTTTTTTTAGTTTTTTCAGTTTTGACGTCACCTAATCCAGTTTTTTCAGGTGACGTCACCTGACACATCCATCCACACATCCATCCATCCATCCATCCACAGACAACTTATTTTTATATATATAGATATATATATATATATATAAGTGTCGTCATTTTTGTTATGACGGTGACGTCATTAAAGATATTTAAGACATGCGTTCACGTAGAAATATACTAATGTTTAACTGTAAAATGACTGATGAACTTACAATGACAACAGCCGAGGAAGATGCTCAAAGAGTCTATGCCAAAAAACTTGCTGCTGATAGAGAAAGTAAGAAAAGAAAGCGTGCCGAGGAATCAAAAGAACAGCAAGGAAACAGGCTTGAGGCTGATAGAGAAAATAAGAAAAGAAAGCGTGCCGAGGAATCAAAAGAACAGCAGGGAAACAGGCTTGAGGCTTATAGAGGAAGAAAGAACAGAAAGCGTGCCGAGGAACTACCATAGCAACGCGAAACCAGACTTGCTGTTAAAAGAGAAAGTGAAAAAAGAAGGCGTGCCGAGGATCTACCAGAGCAACATGAAACCAGACTTGCTGCTAAAAGAGAAAGTGAAAAAAGAAGGCATGCCGAGGAACTACCAGAGCAACATGAAACCAGACTTGCTGCTATAAGAGAAAGTGAAAAAAGAAGGCGTGCCGAGGAATCACAAGAACAGCAAGAAATCAGGCTTGCTGCTGATAGAGTAAGTAAGAAAAGAAAGCGTGCCGAGGAATCAGAGTAACCTGAAAGTTATCGCCTGGCATTCAGGTACAGCCCAGTCGATGATTATAGCTTGATTAGATGTGTTCAAATCGGGACTATGTCTAAAATTTGTCCCTACTGCAAGGCCTTGAAATTCAATGGTGAAACAATGGGAATGTGTTGCGCCTCAGGAAAAGTTAAACTTCCTCTATTGGCTGCACCACCAGAGCCATTGAAGACTTTTCTTACCGGAACTACGTCTGAATCTAAGCGTTTTTTTGTCACAAATCAGAAAATATAACTCATGTTTCCAAATGACGTCGTTTGGAGCCCAAATCGAAAATCCAGATTAATTTATGTCTACTTTCAAAGTAAAAGGGCAAATTTATCATAGAGCAGGATTCCTTCTACCATTCTCAGGTGAGAATCATAAATTTTTACAATTTTACTTCATCAGTTATAGAAATTCTGAATTGAATGCACGTTGCGAAATTTCTCCCTACGCTGAATGGACAATCGTTTCCCAATTTCAACATCTTTTCCACGAAAATAATAATTTAGTGCGTCTGTTCAAAACAGCCATCGATTTGATGCCTACTGATACGCATAAAATTGTTATTTCCGCTGACGAAACGCCTACTGGCCAACATGTGCGTAGATACAATGCTCCAACTATCGACGAAGTGGCAATCTTTATGGTCGGTGATCAGTTTTTACCTTGAGGTATTATTCTTCAGAAGTGAAACGCTCAGATGTTAAGAATTGCTGAAACTCATCCATGCTTCGATGCCCTACAATATCCTATCATTTTTTAAGATGGAGCCGACGGCTATCACTTTAATATTAAATTGATGAATCCAGCCACTAACAAAGAAATGAATAAGAAATGCAGTGCAATGCGTTATTATTCCTATAGACTAATGATTCGGCAGGATCAAGAAAATTATATTTTAAAATGCCGTCAGTTGTTTCACCAATTCGTCGTTGATATGTGTGCTAAAATTGAATCAGAATGTTTGCTATATATCCGCCTGAATCAGACCAAGCTCCGCTCTGAACAATACATTCATTTGCAAGATGCAGTTATAAATGACGGTAATACCACAAACGTTGGAAGATTAATAATTTTACCTTCGTCATATGCTGACAGTCCCCGTCATATGCATGAATATGCTCAAGATGCTATTGCGTATGTTTGCCATACATACGCACAAATCTTCTATAATAACTAAAGTGTAGTTATAAATTTCTGATGTAAAATCAAAAGTCATATCTGACGTCTCTAACTGTTTTCGATGGGGTATATCTTCGGACATTTTTGACTTATATTTTTCCCATAACTCTGTAGGAGCTGATGGAGAGCAAGTTGTTAAAATGATGCCAAACAATGCGCGAATTCGACTTGGAGTTGACGTTTCGCATGCGTCATTGATGCAGTTATCTCGGTGTTGGTCATTCTCCAATAAATTCAGAACTTGGCATGCACTACGGTAAGTGTCATGTATAGTACCGTTTACAGTTCTCAAATACTCAAAGGATGTCGGACCAGGTACATTCACCAAAAGCAGGCGTAGAAAGAAGCATTCGTGTTGATTGG
This sequence comes from Artemia franciscana, assembly GCF_032884065.1. Taxonomy (NCBI): domain Eukaryota; kingdom Metazoa; phylum Arthropoda; class Branchiopoda; order Anostraca; family Artemiidae; genus Artemia; species Artemia franciscana. Next base: position 25,402 of record NW_027063271.1, on the reverse strand, counting down.
GGTGAACGGTGTAGAGTCTTCCTATTGTGGTATCCTTCAAGATGGTAGGCTGGCCGTCGACTAACTTACCCTGTTTTTGACGTTCAAATACTTTATTTTTAGTATTCCACGTGAAATACGAAGGCACTTCAGTGTACAGCAGTTTTTTTGCAAAAGAATCATTTTTGCAAAGCGAAAAGAAAGTGGTTAACTTTGTATCCGGTGGATTCAGGGCTCTTTGTTGCACGTTGGTTTCCGAGAAATAAACACGTTGACCATTCTGTAAATGTACCGCTAAGTGAACAACAGCTGGACTACCTTCATGTATCGGAAGGGAAATAATTCGCCAAACAGCTTCATTACTGCTTATGTATCTTCCAGCCTGATATTGTACGATTTCGTCGATATCTTTGATTTCGGGCTGCAAGCCAAAAACTGCCATGTCACTGCCTTTGTTGACGTATTTACATATGTATTTGATTGTCTTTACGGAGTTACATTATTCAACGTTTATGTGTGCATTAAATGTTTTTGATAATAATGGGGAATATGGAACAACCCACTGGTTATCTACTTCGATGGTGGTACCGTTACGCTTCTTTATTATTGCTTTTTTACCGCCATCTTCAGTAGATCTTCTTCTATATTGTGGGTAACCATCATTGCCAGTAATTGTGTTTGATACTAAAACACCGTCAAAGCAAAAATGACGACAACTAATTTCATGACGTCAGTCAACACAGAAACATGACGTCACCTGATCCACAGACAGACACACAGACAGACAACTTATTTTTATATATATAGATGTGCTTGTGTCCCGGTCGTCATTTGTGTCCCGATGTCCCGGTCTGTAATTTCGTCAGTTGAAAACATGACGTCAGTCAACACACAAACATGACGTCACCCGACAGACAGACCCACACACACACAGACAACTTATTTTTATATATATAGATTGTTCCGAGTTTTCATCCGTCACGATGTCTAAGATTGAAAAGGATAAAGTTCAACTGGATGCAAAGTCAGTTTATGTTTTAACGACGTAAAACTTGTGAATATACAACATTCTTCGCTGCCCCATTGTCTGTGCATATAAATAGATTGTCAGGTTTACCGACTCTTGAACATGCAACATATAATTGTCCATGGGAAAAACAATCCATATTCAGATCTATACCTCATGATTCTAATGATTGCCCTTGAGCTTTGTTGATGGTGATTGCTAATCGAACATTGCCTGTGTCCCCGTCGTCATTTATATATCCCCCCTGTGCCCCCGGCGTCACCGTTGTAGTTGTGTCCCTGCGTCCCGGTCGTCATTTTTATTCCCTGTGTCCCGGTCGTCATCCCGGTATACATTCGTTTTTGAAGCGGTATATGATGAAATAAATTTTTAATTTTTTCCCTTTTTTTCTTTTTAGTTTTTTTTATTGGTTTTTACCTTTTTTTTAGGTTTTTTAGTTTTTTTCTTTTTTCTTTTTAGTTTTTTTTTAAGTTTTTATCTTTTTAGTTTTTTTTATTTTTATTTATATTTTTTTAGTTTTCTTTTTCTCCTTTATTTTTCAGTTTCTTTCCTTTTTTTAGTTTTTTTCTTTTTTAGTTCTTTTAGTTTTTACCTTTTTTAGTTTTTTTTAGTTTTTTTAGTTTTTTAGCTTTTTTTAGTTTTTTTTATTACTTTTTAGTTTATTTATGGTTTTTTCCTTTTTTAGTTTTTCTTTTTAGTTTTTTTATTGGTTTTTACCTTTTTTTTAGCTTTTTTAGTTTTTTCGTTTTTTCTTTTGAGTTTTTTTGTAGTTTTTATCTTTTTTATTTTTTTTTATTTTTATTCATATTTTTTTTTAGTTTTCTTTTTCTCTTTTATTTTTCAATTTTTCCTTTTTTTAGTTTTTTTCTTTTTTAGTTTTTAGTTTTTTTAGTTTTTTACCTTTTTTTAGTTTTTTTTAGTTTTTTTAGTTTTTTAGCTTTTTTAGTTTTTTTATTAGTTTTTAGTTTTTTCCTTTTTTTAGTTTTTTCATTTTTTTTTTAGTTTTTAGTTTTTTACCTTTTTTAGTTTTTTTTACTTTTTTAGCTTTTTTAGTTTTTTTCTTTTTAGTCTTATTTGTGGTTTTTACCTTTTTTAGTTTTTTTTCTTCTTTTGTATTAGTTTGAAATAATTCAGACGTCATAAGCGGACAAACACGATATATCTATCTATATAAAAATAAGTTGTCTGTGGATGGATGGATGGATGTGTCAGGTGACGTCACCTGAAAAAACTGGATCAGGTGACGTCAAAACTGAAAAAACTAAAAAAAGGCAAAAACTACAAAAAAAACTAAAAACTAATAAAAAAAATAAAAAAGCTAAAAAACTAAAAAAACTATAAAGGTAAAAACCAATAAAAAACTAAAAAAAAAACTGAAAAAACTAAAAAAAGGCAAAAACTACAAAAAAAACTAAAAACTAATAAAAAAAGTAAAAAAGCTAAAAAACTAAAAAAACTAAAAAAAGGTAAAAAACTAAAAAAAATAAAAAATAAAAAAAACTAAAAAAAAGGAAAAAACTGAAAAATAAGCTAAAATAAAGGTAAAAACCAATAAAAAACTAAAAAAAAAAGGAAAAAACTAATAAATGACGACACTCAAAGAGAAAAAAAAAGGCAAAAACTACAAAAAAAACTAAAAACTAATAAAAAAATATCTTCTATATATATAAAAATAAGTTGTCTGTGGATGGATGGATGGATGTGTCAGGTGACGTCACCTGAAAAAACTGGATCAGGTGACGTCAAAACTGAAAAAACTAAAAAAAGGCAAAAACTACAAAAAAAACTAAAAACTAATAAAAAAAATAAAAAAGCTAAAAAACTAAAAAAACTATAAAGGTAAAAACCAATAAAAAACTAAAAAAAAAACTGAAAAAACTAAAAAAAGGCAAAAACTAAAAAAAAAACTAAAAACTAATAAAAAAAGTAAAAAAGCTAAAAAACTAAAAAAACTAAAAAAAGGTAAAAAACTAAAAAAAATAAAAAATAAAAAAAACTAAAAAAAAGGAAAAAACTGAAAAATAAGCTAAAATAAAGGTAAAAACCAATAAAAAACTAAAAAAAAAAAGGAAAAAACTAATAAATGACGACACTCAAAGAGAAAAAAAAGGCAAAAACTACAAAAAAAACTAAAAACTAATAAAAAAAATAAAAAAGCTAAAAAACTAAAAAAACTAAAAAAAGGCAAAAACTACAAAAAAAACTAAAAACTAATAAAAAAGCTAAAAAACTAAAAAAACTAAAAAAAAGGCAAAAACTACAAAAAAACTAAAAACTAATAAAAAAAATAAAAAAGCTAAAAAACTAAAAAAAACTAAAAAAACTAAAAAAAGGTAAAAAACTAAAAAAACTAAAAACTAAAAAAAACTAAAAAAGGTAAAAACTAAAAGAACTAAAAAAGAAAAAAATAAATGACGACACTCAAAGAGAAAGCGACCAGGACAAAAGGAATGTTCGATTAGCAATCAACAAAGCACCGGGACACAGGGAGTATAAATGACGACCCGGGGGAAACAGGGGGATATAAATGACGACCGGGACAAAAAAACTAAAAAGAAAAAAAAACTAAAAACTAATAAAAAAACTAAAAAATCTAAAAATCTAAATAAGCTAAAAAAGAAAAAAAAAGGAAAAAAATAAAGGAGAAAAACAAAACTAAAAAACGAATGTATATACAGACCGGGACACCGGGATACAAATGACGACCGGGACCCGGGACACAGGGAATATAAATGACGACCGGGACACAGGGACACAACTACAACGGGGACACCGGGGGAAACAGGGGGATGTAAATGACGACCGGGACACCGGGACAGGGAATGGTCGATTAGCAATCACCATCAACAAAGCTCAAGGGCAATCATTAGAATCATGAGGTATAGATCTGAATACAGATTGTTTTCCCATGGACCATTATATGTTGCATGTTCAAGAGTCGGTAAACCTGACAATCTATTTATATGCAAAGACAATGGGACAGCAAAGAATGTTGTATATTCGCAAGTTTTACGTAGTTAAAACCATATATATATATATCTATCTATATTCACAGGTGGGACATAGGGACACAACTACAATGGCGCGTAACTATTATGGCGCGTAACGACTTACGCGCGCGGGGGGGCTTGGGGGGGCGCGAAGCGCCCCCACCAACTAGGTGTTGGGGTGGCGCGAAGCGCCACCCCAACAGCTAGTATATATATATATATATATATATATATATAAATATATATATATATATATATATATATATATATATATATATATATATATATATATATATATATATATATATCTTCTATATATATAAAAATAAGTTGTCTGTCTGTGGATGTGTGGATGGATGTGTGGATGGATGTGTCAGGTGACGTCACCTGAAAAAACTGGATTAGGTGACGTCAAAACTGAAAAAACTAAAAAAAGGCAAAAACTACAAAAAAAAACTAAAAACTAATAAAAAAAATAAAAAAGCTAAAAAACTAAAAAAACTATAAAGGTAAAAACCAATAAAAAACTAAAAAAAAAACTGAAAAAACTAAAAAAAGGCAAAAACTACAAAAAAAAACTAAAAACTAATAAAAAAAGTAAAAAAGCTAAAAAACTAAAAAAACTAAAAAAACTAAAAAAAGGTAAAAAAATAAAAAAAATAAAAAATAAAAAAAAACTAAAAAAAAGGAAAAAACTGAAAAATAAGCTAAAATAAAGGTAAAAACCAATAAAAAACTAAAAAAAAAAAGGAAAAAACTAATAAATGACGACACTCAAAGAGAAAGCGACCAGGACAAAAAACTAAAAAAAAAGGCAAAAACTACAAAAAAACTAAAAACTAATAAAAAAAATAAAAAAGCTAAAAAACTAAAAAAACTAAAAAAAGGTAAAAAACTAAAAAAACTAAAAACTAAAAAAAAACTAAAAAAGGTAAAAACTAAAAGAACTAAAAAAGAAAAAAATAAATGACGACACTCAAAGAGAAAGCGACCAGGACAAAAGGAATGTTCGATTAGCAATCAACAAAGCACCGGGACACAGGGAGTATAAATGACGACCAGGACACAAGTAAAAAAAAAAATTAACAAAACTAAAAAGAAGGTAAAAACTACAAAAAAACTAAAAAGAAAAAAAAACTAAAAACTAATAAAAAAACTAAAAAATCTAAAAATCTAAATAAACTAAAAAAGAAAAAAAAAGGAAAAAAATAAAGGAGAAAAACAAAACTAAAAAACGAATGTATATACAGACCGGTACACCGGGATACAAATGACGACCGGGACACAGGGAATATAAATAACGACCGGGACACAGGGACACAACTACAACGGGGACACCGGGGGAAACAGGGGGATATAAATGACGACCGGGACAAAAAAACTAAAAAGAAATAAAAACTAAAAACTAATAAAAAAAACTAAAAAATCTAAAAATCTAAATAAGCTAAAAAAGAAAAAAAAAGGAAAAAAATAAAGGAGAAAAACAAAACTAAAAAACGAATGTATATACAGACCGGGACACCGGGATACAAATGATGACCGGGACCCGGGACACAGGGAATATAAATGACGACCGGGACACAGGGACACAACTACAACGGGGACACCGGGGGAAACAGGGGGATAACCTGACAATCTATTTATATGCAAAGACAATGGGACAGCAAAGAATGTTGTATATTCGCAAGTTTTACGTAGTTAAAACCATATATATATATATATATCTATATTCACAGGTGGGACATAGGGACACAACTACAATGGCGCGTAACTATTATGGCGCGTAACGACTTACGCGCGCGGGGGGGCTTGGGGGGGGGCGCGAAGCGCCCCCACCAACTAGGTGTTGGGGTGGCGCGAAGCGCCACCCCAACAGCTAGTATATATATATATATATACTAGCTGTTGGGGTGGCGCTTCGTGCCACCCCAATACCTAGTTGGTGGGGGGCTTCGCGCCCCCCCAGGCCCCCTCGCGCGCGTAATTCGTTACGCGCCATATTAGTTACGTGCCATTGTAGTTGTGTCCCTGTGTCCCACCTGTGAATATAGATAGATTTATATATGTGTTTTAAACTACGTAAAAATGGCGAATATACAACATTCTTGGCTTTCCCACTATTGGGAGCTTTCCGTTTCCAATTGCCAGCAATTGATCTGAAAATGTTTGACCAGAATCATCGTTTTGCAATCGGACACGCATATTTGTAGTTAATTTTAATATTTTTACGTGTGCCCATAAATTAGAATTTTTCAGGCAAGCATTCATTTCGTCTGCAGGAGTTAAACTACGTAAAAATTGCGAATATACAACATTCTTGGCTTTCCCATTGTCTGTGCATATACAAAGCCGTATGTACTAATAATGACGTCATATGCAAACGCTCTTTTTACAAACAAACAAACATGCATACACACAACTCGTTTTTATATAGATAGATAGATAGATAGACAAAATACAAATTAACAGCGTAAAACTTGCGAATATACAACATTCTTCGCTGTCCAATTGTCGCTGCATATAAATAGATTGTCAGGTTTACCGACCCTCGAACATGCAACGTACAATTGTCCATGGGAAAAAAAATCAGTATTAAGATCTAGACCATCATTTAGACCTCATTTATATTCCCTGTGTCCCGGTCGTCATCCCGGTATACATTCGTTTTTGAAGTGGTATATGATGAAATAAATTTTTAATTTTTTCCCTCTTTTTCTTTTTAGTTTTTTTTATTGGTTTTTACCTTTTTTAGGTTTTTTAGTTTTTTTCTTTTTTCTTTTTAGTTTTTTTTAAGTTTTGATCTTTTTAGTTTTTTTATTTTTATTTATATTTTTTTAGTTTTCTTTTTCTCCTTTATTTTTCAGTTTTTTTTTTCCTTTTTTTAGTTTTTTTCTTTTTTTGTCAGGTTTACCGACCCTCGAACATGCAACGTACAATTGTCCATGGGAAAAACAATCAGTATTAAGATCTAGACCAAATTTTTCTAATGATTGACCTTGAGCTTTGTTAATGGTGATTGCAAATGCTAATCGAATTGGGAATTGCAATCTTTTAAATTGAAAAGGCAGATCCGTTGGAATCATTGGAATGCGAAGAATAAGAACAGCCTCACCCTCAAAAGGCCCGCCCTGTCAAGATTGTGGCCTCTATTAGGTTTTCCATGGTTTTTTTACGGCAAGTCGCGTCCCATTGCAAAGCTTTGGTGGGTTGATATTTCTTAAAACTATTATTGGTACGCCTATTTTTAGTTGTAGCACGTGTGGTGGAAACCCTGAAAGATCTATGGAATTTAAAAATTCAGATGGATAATTAACCGCTTCATTTGGTTCCAAAACTGTGTCGACTGACTTGTAAAGGACTGCCTGGTCTCGAATCTTGGTCAAAACAATATTGTTGATTTCGTGGACGTCTATATTTTTGGGTGCGAGAATCGCTCTTTCACTTAGCCATTTATTATTTTTATAATTTTTTAGAATATTCGGAAATACTTTTTCAATCAATTCATTTTTGTACGTCACTAAATTACAGAAATCAGCAGGTAGTTGTATACGTCCTGAAATTGAGTCTACTGGGAGCTTTCCGTTTCCAATTGCCAGCAATTGATCTGAAAATGTTTGACCAGAGTCATCGTTTTGCAATCGGACACGCATATTTGTAGTTAAGTTTAATATTTTTACGTGTGCCCATAAATTAGAATTTTTCAGGCAAGCATTCATTTCGTCTGCAGGAGTTGATCTAGGTATTATAGGTAATGTTTGCCTGAAATCTCTTGCAAGCAATATTAATGTGCTGCCAAAGGGTTTCTACTTCCATCTCAAATCTTTCAAGCATTGATCCAGAGCCTCGAGCGATTTTTGTGTGCCATTGTGCACTCATCCCAAATAATAAGTTTGCATTGCTGCAATACTTTACCCATCCCAGATGATTTGGAAATATTAAACGTGGGAGTTTCTGTAGAATGGAAATTCAGATCTTCCATAATAAGTAAAGTGTAGTTATAAATTTCTGATGTAAAATCAAAAGTCATATCTGACGTCTCTAACTGTTTTCGATGGAGTATATCTTCGGACATTTTTGACTTATATTTTTCCCATAACTCTGTAGGAGCTGATGGAGAGCAAGTTGTTAAAATGATGCCAAACAATGCACGAATTTGACTTGGGGTTGACGTTTAGCACGCGTCATTGATGCAGTTATCCCAGTGTTGGTCATTCACCAATAAATTCAGAGCTTGGCATGCACTACGGTAAGTGTCATGTATAGTACCGTTTATAGTTCTCAAATGCTCAAAGGATGTCGGACCGGGTACATTCACCAAAAGCAGGCGTAGAAAGAAGCATTCATGTTGATTGGGGTGAACGGTGTAGAGTCTTCCTATCGTGGTATCTTTGAAGATGGTAGGTTGGCTGTCGACTGAGTTTACCCTGTTTTCGACGTTCAAATACTTTATTTTTAGTATTCCACGTGTAATACGAAGGCACTTCAGTATCTCGTCCCAAGATTGATTACATGTAAATGTAATAAATAAATCTGGACGACCATAGAGACGAACATACGCAATAGCATCTTGAGCATATTCATGCATATGACGGGGACTGCCAGCATATGACAAAGGTAAAATCGTTAATGTTCCAACGTTTGAGGTATTACCGTCATTTAAACCAGCATCTCGCAAATATATGTTGTGTTCAGAGCGGAGCTTGGTCTGATTCAGACGGATAAATAGCAAAAGCTGATTCAATTTTTGCATACATATCAACGACGTATTGGTGAAACAATTGACGGCATTTTAAAATATAATTGTCTTCATCCTGCCGAATCATTAGTCTATAGGAATAATAATGCATTGCACTGCATTTCTTATTCATTTCTTTGTTAGTGGCTGGATTTATCAATTTAATATTAAATTGATAACCGTCGGCTCCATCCCAAAAAATGATAGGATATTGTAGGGCATCGTAGCATCGATGAGTCTCAGCAATTCATACAACTACATAGAAATTGGGTCATTGGCTATGCCTCTTTCGATACATTTTTTTTAGAAAAATATACAAATTTACCTGAGATACAGTAATATTTAGCCTCAGTTAATATCTCCATCAGCTCAGTTTGGGATTCAGGTAAGGGAACAATTTCATCTGTAAGGAAAGTTAAGATGGTGTTAAAATGTTTCCCATTCCTGTCAATAAGAATCCATCCCAGATAAAAATGCTATAATTAATCACTTATGCTTCTTTCTTACATACAGCAATCTTTCCCGGCCATGGAGCCCTATATGGGAGATTGTGTTGAAGTAGTTTTTTTTATTTCAATGTTAAATAAAGAACTCAGAACTCTTACATAATTGTCAGTTATAGCCCCCCACGAAGCTCATCTCTAGCTATGGAAAAATCAAACATCAAATACAACTTCTGATTAACAACTAAATAAAATGAAGATCTAGTTTCTCCTGTAAAAGACCTTACAAAGATAATTCCTTAAAAATACTTAATTTTATGAAAAGGACCTTCGAAATTCTTTAAAGCAAATAATAAAAAAAAAATAAAGTAAGGAATGAATTCTCTCCCAGAACTATAATGGAAAGAACTACGATTTCAAAACGAGAAAGAATGACTTTGATTATCTGTTTAAACCCTTTTTCGTAAAAAGCTCCTTCAGCGTACCGTTTAGTTTTATTAGGCCGATTTCTATACCCTTTGAAAGTCGGGAGTTTCTCATCCGTGGGGTCTTTTAAATAACCTTAATACAATCTAATCTTCATTTTCACAGATACAAGGATACCAGTCGTCATCCATACTTTCCGAAGGTTATTTTTTTTTCTTTTTAACTTTCTTTAAGGGGCAACATTTATAAAACTCAACTAGAAATATATACATAAACAAATTATAAGCCTCTTCTGCTTATTTCGTTTTGAAATCAACATCCTCTTTTTTCAGCTCTAAAAAGTCATCTCTGATATGATAGTGCAACAGACGGTATATATGCTCATACAATTTGTCGCTAATTTCTAAGACCTTTTCACTACCATTATTCAACAAAAAATCCAGCAATATTGTTGCTTTATAAACGTGCATCCAACAATGAACATCCTTAATTCTCTTTCCAACCACTTTCTTTACTTTATGAACTGTTAGAGTTAGTTAGAGTTAAGTCCCGTCCATCCTCGCGGGACGTTTTGGGGCCACTTCTTTTGACAGGGCATGAACTAGGGGGTTCGGTACGTTGTTCTATCGTGTGCAGTGCGAATCAACTCTACGATGCGCTTTCGGTCAAAGCTTTCAATCCACCTCTTGTGAAGTCTTCCTCGTGGTCAAGATCCGTCTATAGTTCCTTCGAGGGAGATTTTTGGTAGACGGTCGTGGCCCATTCTCTTGAAATGCCCGAGCCATCGCAGTTGTTGTCGTTTGATTTTATTTAGGATTGTGTCGGGGGACTTCAGCCGTCTTTGCACCTCCTTATTGGTCACATGTTCAGTGTAGGTGATTCTTGCGATGCGACGGAGACATCTCATCTCGAATGCAAGTAGGTTGCGCTCAATTTCGATTTTCAGGGTCCAGGTCTCACACCCATATATAGCAATCGGCACAATCAGGCTGTTGAAAGTTGAACTTTCAGCTGGTTCGACAGGTTTCGGCATTTCCAGATATTTGTGAGCCTTTTAAAACTGGAGCTAGCAAGAGCTAGGCTGCGTTTGATGTCGGAGGTATGACAATTGTCCGCTGTGAAGAGACTGCCCAGGTAGACAAATTGGTCGATCGTTTTAGCTGGCTGGCCGTCAATCATTATGGAAGGAGTAGCGGCTTGTTTTTGGCGTGACGTGACCATAACTTTCATTTTTTTTTTTGGCGTTAATTTGCATGCCAAAAGGTTTTGTGGCTTCGTTGAGACAGTCTGCTAGTCTTTGGAGATCAGCGGCCGTTGTAGAGAGCTGGTCGATGTCGTCAGCATAGGCGAGCTTGTTGACTAGGACTCCACCTATTTTGGCTCCATGTTCGTCTGGTATCAGTGACAGTATGGCGTGAAGAAACAGGTTGAACAGGTGAGGCGACAGAATACATCCTTGTAAGACTCCCGAGGATGTTGAGAATTCATCAGAGAGTCCATCAATGGTGAGTATCCGGCTTCTGGATTGGCTGTATATATTCTCAATAATCGTGACGATTTGGTCGGGGATACCGTAATGTCTTAGGATGTGCCACAGACCTTTCCTCCAGATTAAATCGAAAGCTTGCCGAAAGTCAATAAAGAGATGATATAGGTCTCTGTTGAACTCGACAAAGCGTTCCATGAGCTGACGAACGGTGAAGATTTGGTCAATGGTCGATCGTCCAGGTCGGAAGCCAGCTTGGTATTCACCCAGAACGGAGGCTGTAATTACTTGGATTCTACGTTGGAGAATTTTGGTCAGTATTCTGGTTTGATGACTGGTCAAGCTGATCGGGCGGTAGTTCTCACACTCTCTTCTTGAGTCTTTTTTGTGGATTGGGACCACTGCTGCCTTACACCATAGCTCTGGGACGTGGCCCGTTGACCATGCGGCTGACACAACTTTGTGGTACAATTCGACGACGTCCTCTGAGTCAATGTTAATTAGTTCAGCAGTGATACCGTCCGGTCCTGGGGCCTTCCCTTGTTTCAGGGATCTTATCGCTGCCTCAGTTTCTGATTTTAAGAGTGGTGGTGGAGGTTCTCGATCATTAATGGGGAAGGAGTTTAGGATGCTGGGATTGGCAATGATCTGCAGATTTAATTTATCTTCAAAATATTCCTTCCATCGTTCGAGTTTCTTTTTTGCGTCGTTGATGGGATTGTTTTGTTTGTCTAGGATTGCTGTGGAGATGGGATCTTTCCTGCTAGACAGTTCACGAACTGTTTTGAAGAGTTTTTGACTGTTTCCGTTCACTGTAAGGATTGGAGACATAGCTCACACCAGAAGAATATTTGTCCTTCACACCAGATCTTCAGCAAAGATCCTTTGAATATTGTTACAAGATGATCAAAGGCGCTGTATTAGCCATATTTTTGTCTTCTTCAATTTTAGACAGTCGCGACAAAGTCTCGGCAAGTCTCAATTGAAGCTCTTCTTCCGTGGTAGACTTAGGAACTAGAGTCTTTGAGTTTGCAGGATAAGTGGTTGTCAAGGTACCACTGTTACCAACGTCGTCAGTCACTGAAAATTGGTTTCGTGCACTGGAAGATGTACAAGGCCTTACTTGTAAAGGCCTTGAGTTCAAGCGTCTCTGTTCTTGCAGCCTACGGTAAATTCGCTGATTTAATTCTCTTATAGATCTTCCGAAATCAGAATCTTTTACATCTTTTTCAACTCTAGAGTTATATATATGATATTTCGACAAACGGCATATATGCTCATACAACTTGTCGCTTATTTCTAAGACTTTTATGCTACCATTATCAAACAAAAAATCTAGCAATATTGTTGCTTTATATACATGCTTCCAACAATAAACATCCTTAATTCTCTTTTCAACCACTTTCATTACTTTATGAACTGCTAAGCTGTCAAAAGTAAGGCTTGCCACCTTTTTCATCATCTTAGGATCGGGATCGGATTCTATACTTTTAGATGTTACTTCCCTAACTAATATTTCGACAGAACTGTACCCTAATAGAACGTTCTTAATCTTCCGTTTCAAAGTTCCACCAGACATTTTATAATTGCTTCATAATGCAGACTTCCTTGGTATGTAAGTGATAATTCTTGTCTACCTATCTAGAATCAGGGATTCTGACAACATTTAATTCCATAACAAAAATACATAGAAATTTATCATCTTATTCATGTAGTTTTTCAAATATATTTGCATCTACGAAATACCCTTAAATTAGCATGATAATTCTTAAAGAAAGTTCTTTCTGTCAAAGCATAGTCCTACATCTTAACGATCGCCACAGATCCGATGAATGTCTTCCGTAACGTCATCTTCTATTTTTATTGGTATATATAATCCAATATGGGTTAAATGCAAATGAATAAAACAAAGCAAATGCTACAAAAAAAGTAATTGATTATTTAATGGTTTATTTCCATCATTATAATTTCAAGATTGTTGCCAAACAATTTTTAACAAATAATCTCTTTGTTAAGCCGAAACCTTCTTCGTGGGCTTTTCACCAGCCCCCCACCACCACTCAAGTTAGGAGGGCAAAAATGGCTCTCAGGGGGCTTCATCTCTGATGATGTTTGTTAAGCCGAAACCCTCTTCGTGGGCTTTTCACGAGTCCCCCACCACCACTCCAAGTCGTAAGGTCAAAAATGGCTCTCAGGGGACTTCATCTACGATGAGGGATTTTTTTAGGAAATTCATGGTTCAAATATTATTTTGTTCTTGTTTTCAGTATTTTTGATTAAACTATCGATACGAAAACAGATAGAAAGTTCACTATGTAGGTACTATCATATTCGACGCAATACTCACATAAATGGTGATACATCTCTCATATTTTAACCGTGAATGCAGCGTTAGACTAACTTAGTAAAGAACGAGCTTTAGCCCATAGCGGCCGAAAATTTAAAAGTACACCTTGAAAAAAAAGACTGTCTGGTGACAAAAATTTCCCATTAGAAAGTGATTCAGATGGTAACAGTTCTTTTTGTTAATGTTAAAGCACCATTGCAATCCCCATAAACTGCCCCTCTTTAGTGGCTTTTGTAATTAAAAAAAGATTACATCAAAATAAAATACAATTTTTGAAAAAGATACATCTTTATGTGCAATGTAATATAACACGCATATCCTTAGACAAAATGATATAACATACATATCTTGAAAAGTTGCTTTTCATGGTGATCATGTCGTATTTAAGCGACACCGTTATCTGATTGCCTATAATGTTGTCATATTCCTCAAATAGCTGTCATAAACTGCTTTTCAGAGTTTGAGTGACACCGTACCGTAGCCTGATTCCCTGAAATGACATCATAACCCTTAAATTATCGTCATAAACTTGCTTTCAGACATTCTCTTATCTATATATATAAAAATAAGTTGTCTGTCTGTGTGTCTGTCAGGTGACGTCATGTTTCTGTGTCGACTGACGTCATGAAGTTAGTTGTCGTCATTTTTGCTATGACGGTGACGTCATTAAAGATATTTAGGGCATATATGTTCACGTAGAAATCTATTAATGTCTAAGTTTAAAATGACTGATGAACTTACAATGGCAAAAGCCGATGAAGATGCTCAAAGAGTCTATGCCAAAAAACTTGCTGCTGATAGAGAAAGTCAGAAAAGAAAGCGAGCCGAGGAATCAAAAGAACAGCAAGGAAACAGGCTTGAGGCTGATAGAGAAAGAAAGAACAGAAAGCGTGCCGAGGAACTACCAGAGCAACGCGAAAGCAGACTTGCTGCTAAAAGAGAAAGTGAAAAAAGAAGGCGTGCCGAGGAATCACAAAAACAGCAAGAAATCAGGCTTGCTGCTGATAGAGAAAGTAAGAAAAGAAAGCGTGCCAAGGAATCACAAGAACACCAAGAAATCAGGCTTGCTGCTGATAGAGAAAGTAAGAAAAGAAAGCGTGCCGAGGAATCAGAGCAACCTGAAAGTTATCGCCTGGCATTCAGGTACAGCCCAGTCGATGATTATAGCTTGAGTCAATGTGTTCAAATCGGGACTATGTCTAAAATTTATCCCTATTGCAAGGCCTTGAAATTCAATGGTGAAACAATGGGAATGTGTTGCGCCTCAGGAAAAGTTAAATTTCCTGTATTGGCTGCACCACCAGAGCCATTGAAGACTTTCCTTACTGGAACTACGTCAGAATCTAAGCGTTTTTTGTCACAAATCAGAAAATACAACTCATGTTTCCAAATGACGTCGTTTGGAGCCCAAATCGAAAATCCAGATCAATTTATGTCTACTTTCAAAGTAAAAGGGCAAATTTATCATAGAGCAGGGTCCCTTCTACCATTCTCAGGCGAGAATCATAAATTTTTACAATTGTACTTCATTAGTGATAGAAATTCTGAATTGAATGCACGTTGCGAAATTTCTCCCAACGTTGAAAGGACAATCGTTTCCCAATTGCAACATCTTTTCCACGAAAATAATAATTTAGTGCGTCTGTTCAAAACAGCCATCGATTTGATGCCTACTGATACGCATAAAATTGTTATTTCCGCTGACAAAACGCCTCCTAGCCAACATGTGCGTAGATACAATGCTCCAACTATCGACGAAGTGGCAATCGTTATGGTCGGTGATCAATTTTTACCTCGAGATATTATTCTTCATAAGCGAAACGCTCAGTTGTTAAGAATTGCTGGAACTCATCGATGCTACGATGCCCTACAATATCCTATCATTTTTTGGGATGGAGCCGACGGCTATCACTTTAATATTAAATTGATGAATCCAGCCACTAACAAAGAAATGAATAAGAAATGCAGTGCAATGCATTATTATTCCTATAGACTAATGATTCGGCAGGATGAAGAAAATTATATTTTAAAATGCCGTGAATTGTTTCACCAATTTGTCGTTGATATGTATGCTAAAATTGAATCAGAACGTTTGCTATATATCCGCCTGAATCAGACCAAGCTCCGCTCTGAACAATACATTCATTTGCGAGATGCAGTTATAAATGACGGTAATACCACAAATGTTGGAAGATTAACAATTTTACCTTCGTCATATGCTGGCAGTCCCCGTCATATGCATGAATATGCTCAAGATGTTATTGCGTATGTTGTCTATATGTTGTCGCTATTGCGTCTCTATGGTCGTCCAGATTTATGTATTACATTTACATGTAATCAATCTTGGGACGAGATACTGCAGCTTTTACTTCAAGGACAATCGGCGGTTCATAGGCATGACATTACGGCCCGTATCTTCCGGCAAAAGTTGAAATCAGTGATAAACTACATAGTAAAACTTGAAGTGTTTGGGTCAGTGCGATACTGGATGTACTCAGTGGAATGGCAAAACGAGGTTTGCCACACGCACATAAACTAATCTGGCTACATAAAAAAATTACTTCGAACGCAATTGATGATGTGATTTCCGCTGAAATACCTGATAAAAATGTCGATTAGGGGTTACATGATATTATTTAAAAAAATATGATACATGGACCTTGCGGTGCACTGAACGAAAATTCACCACGAATGGCCAAAGGAAGGTGCACAAAGCAATATCCTCGACTTTTAGTATCCAACACAATTACTGGCAATGATGATTACCCACAATATAGAAGAAGATCTACTGAAGATGGTGGTAAAACAGCAATAATAAAGAAGAGTAACGGTACCACCATCGAAGTAGATAACCAGTGGGTTGTTCCATATTCCCCATTCACATAAACGTTGAATACTGTAACTCCGTAAAGGCTATCAAATACATATGTAAATACGCCATTCACATAAACGTTGAATACTGTAACTCCGTAAAGGCAATCACATACATATGTAAATACGTCAACAAAGGCAGTGACATGCCAGTTTTTGGCTTGCAGCCCGAAATCGTACAATATCAGGCTGGAAGATACATAAGCAGTAATGAAGCTGTTTGGCGAATTCTTTCATTTCCGATACATGAACGTAGTCCAGCTGGTGTTCACTTAGCGGTACATTTACAAAATGGTCAACGTGTTTATTTCTCGGAAACCAACGTGCAACAAAGAGCCCTGAATCCACCGGATACAAAATTAACAGCTTTTTTTCGCTTTGCAAAAATGATTCTTTTGCAAAAAAACTGCTGTATACTGAAGTGCCTTCGTATTACACGTGGAATACTAAAAATAAAGTATTTGAACGTTAAAAACAGGGTAATTCAGTCGACGGCCAACCTACCATCTTCAAAGATACCACGATAGGAAGACTCTACACCGTTCACCCCAATCAACATGAATGCTTCTTTCTACGCCTGCTTTTGGTGAATGTACCCGGTCCGACATCCTTTGAGTATTTGAGAACTGTAAACGGTACTATACATGACACTTACCGTAGTGCATGCCAAGCTCTGAATTTCGACATGTTTAGAATTGGATAGTGAACAAAGTTACAGTACGAGTGATCTATTGTCGTATGTACAAAATAACATTTCCAAGTTAACGTCGAAACAAAAAGACATTTATGATACGATAATGCATTGTGTCGATAACAACGTTGGAGAAATTTTCTTTTTGGATGCGCCAGGAGGTACTGGTAAAACGTTTGTGATAAAACTGATTCTGGCATCAATTCGATCAAAAAATGACATAGCGTTGGCAATTGCGTCGTCCGGAATAGCCGCAACATTGCTACCTGGTGGAAGAACTGCTCATTCCGCTTTGAAATTGCCTCTGAATTTGCATTCTACAGAAACTCCCACGTGCAATATTTCCAAATCATCTGGGATGGGTAAAGTATTGCAGCAATGCAAACTTATTATTTGGGATGAGTGCACAATGGCACACAAAAAATCGCTCGAAGCTCTGGATCAATGCTTGAAAGATTTGAGAGGGAAGTCGAAACCCTTTGGCAGCACATTAATATTGCTTGCGGGAGATTTCAGGCAAACATTACCTATAATACCTAGATCAACTCCTGCAGACGAAATGAATGCTTGCCTGAAAAATTCTAATTTATGGGCACACGTAAAAATATTAAAATTAACTACAAATATGCGTGTCCGATTGCAAAACGATGACTCTGGTCAAACATTTTCAGATCAATTGCTGGCAATTGGAAACGGAAAGCTCCCAGTAGACTCAATTTCAGGACGTATACAACTACCTGCTGATTTCTGTAATTTAGTGACGTCCAAAAATGAATTGATTGAAAAAGTATTTCCGAATATTCTAAAAAATTATAAAAATAATAAATGGCTAAGTGAAAGAGCGATTCTCGCACCCAAAAATATAGACGTCCACGAAATCAACAATATTGTTTTGACCAAGATTCGAGACCAGGCAGTCCTTTACAAGTCAGTCGACACAGTTTTGGAACCAAATGAAGCGGTTAATTATCCATCTGAATTTTTAAATTCCATAGATCTTTCAGGGTTTCCACCACACGTGCTACAACTAAAAATAGGCATACCAATAATACTTTTAAGAAATATCAATCCATCAAAGCTTTGCAATGGCACGCGACTTGCCGTAAAAAAAAAACAATGGAAAACCTAATAGAGGCCACAATCTTGACAGGGCCTTTTGAGGGTGAGGCTGTTCTTATTCCTCGCATTCCCATGATTCCAAAGAATCTGCCTTTTCAATTTAAAAGATTGCAATTCCCAATTCGATTAGTATTTGCAATCACCATTAACAAAGCTCAAGGTCAATCATTAGAAAAATGTGGTATAGATCTTAATACTGATTGTTTTTCCCATGGACAATTGTACGTTGCATGTTCTAGGGTCGGTAAACCTGACAATCTATTTATATGCAGCGACAATTGGACAGCGAAGAATGTTGTATATTCGCAAGTTTTACGCAGTTAATTTGTATTGTATCTATCTATCTATCTATATAAATACGAGTTGTGTGTATGCATGTTTGTTTGTTTGTAAAAAGAGCGTTTGCATATGACGTCATTATTAGTACATACGGCTTTGTATATGCACAGACAATGGGAAAGCCAAGAATATTGTATATTCGCAATTTTTATGTAGTTTAACTCCTGCAGACGAAATGAATGCTTGCCTGAAAAATTCTAATTTATGGGCAGATGTAAAAATATTAAAATTAACTACAAATATGCGTGTCCGATTGCAAAACGATGACTCTGGTCAAACATTTTCAGATCAATTGCTGGCAATTGGAAACGGAAAGCTCTCAGTAGTGGAAAAGCCAAAAATGTTGTATATTCGCAATTTTTACGTAGTTTGAAGCACATATATAAATTTATCTATATTCACAGGTGGGACACAGGGACACAACTACAATGGCGCGTAACTAATATGGCGCGTAACGACTTACGCGCGGGGGGGGGGGCTTGGGGGGCGAAGCGCCCCACCAACTAGGTGTTGGTGGCTTTGCAATAAAAATTAACCACTTACCATTAAAAACATAGTGAAAAAACATAAGACTGAATACCATGATTTATCAACAACGACAAAAATTATTTGATATTAACGAAGCGGAAGGAACACAGCATCAAAGACAAGAAAAAACAAATGGAGTGACCTGGGTTAACTGAAACTAAAAAAAAATGGTTTGTTAACAATGGATCTTTAAAAAAAAATGTCATTTTATGCAAATTCCAAGCAAACCAGATTAATTAAGTTTCAAGTTACTCAAAAAAGCCAAGAGCATGGTAAAATTAACCTGATTTTCAAAAAGGGGGGGAAATATTCCAAAAAGGCAAGTAATCGTGATGAAAAACCACATCATCAAATTCAACATTTGAGAAAACCTTATTGCAAGACCATACTGTACGAGGGGTTACAGCAAAACCACATGCGTATTATGGCATTTTCTTTTTTTTCAAGAGGTGATCAAAACAATTGGCCTACAAAAAGAGATTGAATTTGAAAAAGTTCCATGTTTTAATATTTATTTTTTTTTTATCTATTCTGTATTATTATCTAATGACTAGCTGTTGGTGTGCTGCTTCACGCCACACCAAAACCTAGTTAGTGGAGGCACTTCACGCCACCCAAGCCCCCCCCCCCCCGCGTGCGTAAGTCGTTACGCGCCATATTAGTTAGGCGCCATTGTAGTTGTGTCCCTGTGTCCCACCTGTGAACATATATATATATATATATATATATATATATATATATATATATATATATATATATATATATATATATATATATATATATATATATATATATATATATATATATATATATATATATATATATATATATATATATATATATATATATATATATATATATCTATATATATAAAAATAAGTTGTCTGTGGATGGATGTGTGGATGGATGTGTGGATGGATGTGTCAGGTGACGTCACCTGAAAAAACTAGATTAGGTGACGTCAAAACTGAAAAAACTAAAAAAAGGCAAAAACTACAAAAAAAACTAAAAACTAATAAAAAAAATAAAAAAGCTAAAAAACTAAAAAAACTATAAAGGTAAAAACCAATAAAAAACTAAAAAAAAAACTGAAAAAACTAAAAAAAGGCAAAAACTACAAAAAAAAACTAAAAACTAATAAAAAAAGTAAAAAAGCTAAAAAACTAAAAAACCTAAAAAAACTAAAAAAAGGTAAAAAACTAAAAAAAATAAAAAATAAAAAAAAACTAAAAAAAAGGAAAAAACTGAAAAATAAGCTAAAATAAAGGTAAAAACCAATAAAAAACTAAAAAAAAAAGGAAAAAACTAATAAATGACGACACTCAAAGAGAAAGCGACCAGGACAAAAAACTAAAAAAAAAGGCAAAAACTACAAAAAAACTAAAAACTAATAAAAAAAATAAAAAAGCTAAAAAACTAAAAAAACTAAAAAAAGGTAAAAAACTAAAAAAACTAAAAACTAAAAAAAAACTAAAAAAGGTAAAAACTAAAAGAACTAAAAAAGAAAAAAATAAATGACGACACTCAAAGAGAAAGCGACCAGGACAAAAGGAATGTTCGATTAGCAATCAACAAAGCACCGGGACACAGGGAGTATAAATGACGACCAGGACACAAGTAAAAAAAAAATTAACAAAACTAAAAAGAAGGTAAAAACTACAAAAAAACTAAAAAGAAAAAAAAACTAAAAACTAATAAAAAAACTAAAAAATCTAAAAATCTAAATAAACTAAAAAAGAAAAAAAAAGGAAAAAAATAAAGGAGAAAAACAAAACTAAAAAACGAATGTATATACAGACCGGTACACCGGGATACAAATGACGACCGGGACACAGGGAATATAAATAACGACCGGGACACAGGGACACAACTACAACGGGGACACCGGGGGAAACAGGGGGATATAAATGACGACCGGGACAAAAAAACTAAAAAGAAATAAAAACTAAAAACTAATAAAAAAAACTAAAAAATCTAAAAATCTAAATAAGCTAAAAAAGAAAAAAAAGGAAAAAAATAAAGGAGAAAAACAAAACTAAAAAACGAATGTATATACAGACCGGGACACCGGGATACAAATGATGACCGGGACCCGGGACACAGGGAATATAAATGACGACCGGGACACAGGGACACAACTACAACGGGGACACCGGGGGAAACAGGGGGATAACCTGACAATCTATTTATATGCAAAGACAATGGGACAGCAAAGAATGTTGTATATTCGCAAGTTTTACGTAGTTAAAACCATATATATATATATATATCTATATTCACAGGTGGGACATAGGGACACAACTACAATGGCGCGTAACTATTATGGCGCGTAACGACTTACGCGCGCGGGGGGGCTTGGGGGGGGCGCGAAGCGCCCCCACCAACTAGGTGTTGGGGTGGCGCGAAGCGCCACCCCAACAGCTAGTATATATATATATATATATATATATATATATATATATATATCTTCTATATATATAAAAATAAGTTGTCTGTCTGTCTGTGGATGGATCAGGTGACGTCACCTGAAAAAACTGGATCAGATGACGTCAAAACTGAAAAAACTAAAAAAGGCAAAAACTACAAAAAAACTAAAACTAATAAAAAAAATAAAAAAGCTAAAAAACTAAAAAAACTAAAAAAAGGCAAAAACTACAAAAAAAACTAAAACTAATAAAAAAGCTAAAAAACTAAAAAAAGGCAAAAACTACAAAAAAAACTAAAAACTAATAAAAAAAAATAAAAAAGCTAAAAAACTAAAAAAACTAAAAAAACTAAAAAAAAGGTAAAAAACGAAAAAAACTAAAAACTAAAAAAAAAGGAAAAAAACTGAAAAATAAGCTAAAATAAAGGTAAAAACCAATAAAAAACTAAAAAAAAAACTGAAAAAACTAAAAAAAGGCAAAAAACTACAAAAAAAAACTAAAAACTAATAAAAAAAAGTAAAAAAGCTAAAAAACTAAAAAAACTAAAAAAAAACTAAAAAAAGGTTTAAAACTAAAAAAAATAAAAAGTAAAAAAAAACTAAAAAAAAGGAAAAAAACTGAAAAATAAGCTAAAATAAAGGTAAAAACCAATAAAAAACTAAAAAGAAAAAAAGGAAAAAACTAAAAAAAATTTTCATCTAAAAAACTAAAAAAAACTAAAAAAGGTAAAAACTAAAAGAACTAAAAAAGAAAAAAATAAATGACGAAACTCAAAGAGAAAGCGACCAGGACAAAAGGAATGTTCGATTAGCAATCAACAAAGCACCGGGACACAGGGAGTATAAATGACGACCAGGACATAAGTAAAAAAAAAAACTATCTATATATATAAAAATAAGTTGTCTGTGGATCTGTGGATCGTGGATCAGGTGACGTCACCTGAAAAAACTGGATCAGGTGACGTCAAAACTGAAAAAAACTAAAAAAAGGCAAAAACTACAAAAAAAACTAAATACTAATAAAAAAAATAAAAAAGCTAAAAAACTAAAAAAACTAAAAAAGGCAAAAACTACAAAAAAAACTAAAAACTAATAAAAAAGCTAAAAAACTAAAAAAACTAAAAAAAGGCAAAAACTACAAAAAAAAACTAAAAACTAATAAAAAAAATAAAAAAGCTAAAAAACTAAAAAAACTAAAAAAACTAAAAAAAGGTAAAAAACTAAAAAAACTAAAAACTAAAAAAAACTAAAAAAAAGGAAAAAACTGAAAAATAAGCTAAAATAAAGGTAAAAACCAATAAAAAACTAAAAAAAAAACTGAAAAAACTAAAAAAGGCAAAAACTACAAAAAAACTAAAAACTAATAAAAAAAGTAAAAAAGCTAAAAAACTAAAAAAACTAAAAAAACTAAAAAAACTAAAAAAAGGTAAAAAACTAAAAAAACTAAAAAATAAAAAAAAACTAAAAAAAAAGGAAAAAACTGAAAAATAAGCTAACATAAAGGTAAAAACCAATAAAAAACTAAAAAGAAAAAAAGGAAAAAACTAAAAAAAATTTTCATCTAAAAAACTAAAAAAAACTAAAAAAGGTAAAAACTAAAAGAACTAAAAAAGAAAAAAATAAATGACGACACTCAAAGAGAAAGCGACCAGGACAAAAGGAATGTTCGATTAGCAATCAACAAAGCACCGGGACACAGGGAGTATAAATGACGACCAGGACATAAGTAAAAAAAAAAATTAACAAAACTAAAAAGAAGTTAAAAACTACAAAAAAACTAAAAAGAAAAAAAACTAAAAACTAATAAAAAACTAAAAAATCTAAAAATCTAAATAAACTAAAAAAGAAAAAAAAAGGAAAAAAATAAAGGAGAAAAACAAAACTAAAAAACGAATGTATATACAGACCGGTACACCGGGATACAAATGACGACCGGGACACAGGGAATATAAATGACGACCGGGACACAGGGACACAACTACAACGGGGACACCGGGGGAAACAGGGGGATATAAATGACGACCGGGACAAAAAAACTAAAAAGAAAAAAAAACTAAAAACTAATAAAAAAACTAAAAATCTAAAAATCTAAATAAGCTAAAAAAGAAAAAAAAAGGAAAAAATAAAGGAGAAAAACAAAACTAAAAAACGAATGTATATACAGACCGGGACACCGGGATACAAATGACGACCGGGACACAGGGAATATAAATGACGACCGGGACACAGGGACACAACTACAACGGGGACACCGGGGGAAACAGGGGGATGTAAATGACGACCGGGACACCGGGACAGGGAATGGTCGATTAGCAATCACCATCAACAAAGCTCAAGGGTAATCATTAGAATCATGAGGTATAGATCTGAATACAGATTGTTTTCCCATGGACCATTATATGTTGCATGTTCAAGAGTCGGTAAACCTGACAATCTATTACAACCTGATATCTATATATTACAACCTGATATCTATATATATATATATATATATATATATATATATATATATATATATATATATATATATATATATATATATATATATATATATATATCTATATTCACAGGTAGGACATAGGGACACAACTACAATGGCGCGTAACTATTATGGCGCGTAACGACTTACGCGCGCGGGGGGGCTTTGGGGGGGGCGCGAAGCGCCCCCACCAACTAGGTGTTGGGGTGGCGCGAAGCGCCACCCCAACAGCTAGTATATATATATATATATATATATATATATATATATATATATATATATATATATATATATATATATATATATATATATATATATATATATATATATATATATATATATATATATATATATATATATATAAACAAAGGTTCGGCGATATGTATTTCATAGTGAAGCTGAAAAATAAAGAAGAAAAAGAAAACTGAAAAAAGAAAAAAATGTAAAAAACTAAAAAATACTAAAAAGAAAAAACACTCAAAGAGAAATTACAGACCGGGACACAAATGATGACCGGGACAGAGGGAATATAAATAACGACCGGGACACTCAAGGAGAAATTACAGACTGGGATACCGGGACACAAATGACGACCGGGACACAGGCAATATAAATGACGACCAGGATACAGGTATTTAAGAATATCGTTCAAAGACAAATTTTTAATTGTAAGAAGACCGTTGAAAGAGAAATTTCTAATTGTAAAATGACTGAAGAACCTACAATGGCAACACCCGAGGAAGCTGCTCAAAACGAATGTATTCACGCCGAAGTAGCTGAGTTGGTAAAACGTTATGTTTCAGGTTCTAGGTCCAAGAGGCTCCAGGTTTGAACCTTGGCTTTATCATTAATACAAAAGAAGAAAAAAACTAAAAAAGGCAAAAACTACAAAAAAAAATAAAAAGCAAATATATATATATATTTATATATATATCATCTTTTCCACAAAAATAATAATTTAGTGCTTCTGCTTAAAAACAGCAATCGAATTGATGCCTCCTGATACGCAACTATCAACAAAGTGGCAATCGTTGTGGTCGGTGATCAGTTCTTACCTCGAGATAATATTCTTTATAGGCGAAACAATCAGTTGACAAAAATTGCTTAAACTCATCGATGCTACGATGCCCTACAATATCCTGACGAATATATATTCGTACGTATATATTGAACCCGGGACACTCAAATAGAAATCACAGACTGGGACACCGGGACACAAATGACGACGGGGACACAGGGAATATAAATGACGACCTGGACACAGGGACACAACTACAACGGGGACGCCGGGGGGCACAGGGGGATATATAAATGACGACGGCAACAAAGGAAATGGTCGATTAGCAATCACCATCAACAAAGCTCAAGGGCAATCAATAGAATCATGAGGTATAGATCTGAATACGGATTGTTTTCCCATGGACCATTATGCGTTGCATGTTCAAGAGTCGGTAAACCTGACAATCTATTTATATGCACAGACCATGGGACAGCAAAGAATGTTGTATATTCGCAAG
>NW_027063270.1:0-37500 GCF_032884065.1 Artemia franciscana | reverse complement strand
GTTTTTTTATTTTTTATTTTTTAGTGTTTTACCTTTTTTTAGTTTTTTTAGTTTTTTTTAGTTTTTTAGCTTTTTTACTTTTTTTATTAGTTTTTTAGTTTTTTTTTGTAGTTTTTGCCTCTTTTTAGTTTTTTTCAGTTTTTTTTTAGTTTTTTATTGGTTTTTACCTTTATTTTAGCTTATTTTTCAGTTTTTTCCTTTTTTTTAGTTTTTTTTAGTTTTTAGTTTTTTTAGTTTTTTACCTTTTTTTAGTTTTTTTAGTTTTTTAGTTTTTTAGCTTTTTTATTTTTTTTATTAGTTTTTAGTTTTTTTTGTAGTTTTTTGCCTTTTTTTAGTTTTTTTAGTTTTTTAGCTTTTTTATTAGTTTTTAGTTTTTTTTGTAGTTTTTGCCTTTTTTTAGTTTTTTTCTTTTTAGTTTTTTTGTAGTTTTTACCTTCTTTTTAGTTTTGTTAGTTTTTTTTTTTACTTATGTCCTGGTCGTCATTTATACTCCCTGTGTCCCGGTGCTTTGTTGATTGCTAATCGAACATTCCTTTTGTCCTGGTCGCTTTCTCTTTGAGTGTCGTCATTTATTTTTTTATTTTTTAGTTCTTTTAGTTTTTACCTTTTTTAGTTTTTTTTAGTTTTTTAGATGAAATTTTTTTTTTAGTTTTTTCCTTTTTTCTTTTTAGTTTTTTATTGGTTTTTACCTTTATTTTAGCTTATTTTTCAGTTTTTTCCTTTTTTTAGGTTTTTTTTATTTTTATTTTTTTTTAGTTTTTTACCTTTTTTTAGTTTTTTTAGTTTTTTAGTTTTTTAGCTTTTTTACTTTTTTTATTAGTTTTTAGTTTTTTTTGTAGTTTTTGCCGTTTTTTAGTTTTTTCAGTTTTTTTTTAGTTTTTTATTGGTTTTTACCTTTATTTTAGCTTATTTTTCAGTTTTTTCCTTTTTTTAGTTTTTTTTTAGTTTTTAGTTTTTTTAGTTTTTTACCTTTTTTTAGTATTTTTAGTTTTTTTTAGTTTTTTAGCTTTTTTATTTTTTTTTATTAGTTTTTAGTTTTTTTTTGTAGTTTTTGCCTTTTTTTAGTTTTTTAGTTTTTTAGCTTTTTTATTAGTTTTTAGTTTTTTTTGTAGTTTTTGCCTTTTTTAGTTTTTTTAGTTTTTTAGCTTTTTTATTTTTTTTATTAGTTTTTAGTTTTTTTTTGTAGTTTTTGCCTTTTTTTAGTTTTTTCAGTTTTCAGTTTTGTCACCTGATCCAGTTTTTTTCAGGTGACGTCACCTGATCCATCCACAGATCCACACACAGACAACTTATTTATATATATATAGAAGATATATATATATACTAGCTGTTGGGGTGGCGCTTCGCGCCACCCCAACACCTAGTTGGTGGGGGCGCTTCGCGCCCCCCCCAAGCCCCCCCGCGCGCGTAAGTCGTTACGCGCCATAATAGTTACGCGCCATTGTAGTTGTGTCCCTATGTCCCACCTGTGAATATAGATATATATATATATATGGTTTTAACTACGTAAAACTTGCGAATATACAACATTCTTTGCTGTCCCATTGTCTTTGCATATAAATAGATTGTCAGGTTATCCCCCTGTTTCCCCCGGTGTCCCCGTTGTAGTTGTGTCCCTGTGTCCCGGTCGTCATTTATATTCCCTGTGTCCCGGGTCCCGGTCATCATTTGTATCCCGGTGTCCCGGTCTGTATATACATTCGTTTTTTAGTTTTGTTTTTCTCCTTTATTTTTTTCCTTTTTTTTTTCTTTTTTAGCTTATTTAGATTTTTAGATTTTTTAGTTTTTTTTATTAGTTTTTAGTTTTTATTTCTTTTTAGTTTTTTTGTCCCGGTCGTCATTTATATCCCCCTGTTTCCCCCGGTGTCCTCGTTGTAGTTGTGTCCCTGTGTCCCGGTCGTTATTTATATTCCCTGTGTCCCGGTCGTCATTTGTATCCCGGTGTACCGGTCTGTATATACATTCGTTTTTTAGTTTTGTTTTTCTCCTTTATTTTTTTCCTTTTTTTTTCTTTTTAGTTTATTTAGATTTTTAGATTTTTTAGTTTTTTTATTAGTTTTTAGTTTTTTTTTCTTTTTAGTTTTTTTGTAGTTTTTACCTTCTTTTTAGTTTTGTTAATTTTTTTTTTTACTTGTGTCTTGGTCGTCATTTATACTCCCTGTGTCCCGGTGCTTTGTTGATTGCTAATCGAACATTCCTTTTGTCCTGGTCGCTTTCTCTTTGAGTGTCGTCATTTATTTTTTTCTTTTTTAGTTCTTTTAGTTTTTACCTTTTTTAGTTTTTTTTAGTTTTTAGTTTTTTTAGTTTTTTACCTTTTTTTAGTTTTTTTAGTTTTTTAGCTTTTTTATTTTTTTTATTAGTTTTTAGTTTTTTTTGTAGTTTTTGCCTTTTTTTTAGTTTTTTTAGTTTTTTAGCTTTTTTATTAGTTTTTTAGTTTTTTTTTGTAGTTTTTGCCTTTTTTTAGTTTTTTCAGTTTTGACGTCACCTGATCCAGTTTTTTCAGGTGACGTCACCTGATCCACGATCCACAGATCCACAGACAACTTATTTTTATATATATAGATAGTTTTTTTTTTTTTACTTATGTCCTGGTCGTCATTTATACTCCCTGTGTCCCGGTGCTTTGTTGATTGCTAATCGAACATTCCTTTTGTCCTGGTCGCTTTCTCTTTGAGTGTCGTCATTTATTAGTTTTTTCCTTTTTTTTTAGTTTTTTATTGGTTTTTACCTTTATTTTAGCTTATTTTTCAGTTTTTTCCTTTTTTTTAGTTTTTTTTTATTTTTTATTTTTTTTAGTTTTTTACCTTTTTTTAGTTTTTTTAGTTTTTTTAGTTTTTTAGCTTTTTTACTTTTTTTTATTAGTTTTTAGTTTTTTTTTGTAGTTTTTTGCCTTTTTTTAGTTTTTTCAGTTTTTTTTTTAGTTTTTTATTGGTTTTTACCTTTATAGTTTTTTTAGTTTTTTAGCTTTTTTATTTTTTTTATTAGTTTTTAGTTTTTTTTGTAGTTTTTGCCTTTTTTTAGTTTTTTCAGTTTTGACGTCACCTAATCCAGTTTTTTCAGGTGACGTCACCTGACACATCCATCCATCCATCCACAGACAGACAACTTATTTTTATATATATAGAAGATATATATATATATCTATATATATAAAAATAAGTTGTCTGTGTGTGGATCTGTGGATGGATCAGGTGACGTCACCTGAAAAAACTGGATCAGGTGACGTCAAAACTGAAAAAACTAAAAAAAGGCAAAAAACTACAAAAAAAACTAAAAACTAATAAAAAAAATAAAAAAGCTAAAAAACTAAAAAAACTAAAAAAAGGCAAAAACTACAAAAAAAACTAAAAACTAATAAAAAAGCTAAAAAACTAAAAAAACTAAAAAAAGGCAAAAAACTACAAAAAAAAACTAAAAACTAATAAAAAAAATAAAAAAGCTAAAAAACTAAAAAAACTAAAAAAACTAAAAAAAGGTAAAAAACTAAAAAAAACTAAAAACTAAAAAAAACTAAAAAAAAGGAAAAAAACTGAAAAATAAGCTAAAATAAAGGTAAAAACCAATAAAAAACTAAAAAAAAAACTGAAAAAACTAAAAAAAGGCAAAAAACTACAAAAAAACTAAAAACTAATAAAAAAAGTAAAAAAGCTAAAAAACTAAAAAAACTAAAAAAACTAAAAAAGGTAAAAAACTAAAAAAAAAATAAAAAATAAAAAAAAACTAAAAAAAAGGAAAAAACTGAAAAATAAGCTAAAATAAAGGTAAAAAACCAATAAAAAACTAAAAAGAAAAAAAAGGAAAAAACTAAAAAAAATTTTCATCTAAAAAACTAAAAAAAACTAAAAAAGGTAAAAACTAAAAGAACTAAAAAAGAAAAAAATAAATGACGACACTCAAAGAGAAAGCGACCAGGACAAAAGGAATGTTCGATTAGCAATCAACAAAGCACCGGGACACAGGCAGTATAAATGAAAAAAGCTAAAAAACTAAAAAAACTAAAAAAAGGCAAAAACTACAAAAAAAAACTAAAAACTAATAAAAAAAATAAAAAAGCTAAAAAACTAAAAAAACTAAAAAAACTAAAAAAAGGTAAAAAACTAAAAAAACTAAAAACTAAAAAAAACTAAAAAAAGGAAAAAACTGAAAAATAAGCTAAAATAAAGGTAAAAACCAATAAAAAACTAAATAAAAAACTGAAAAAACTAAAAAAAGGCAAAAACTACAAAAAAAACTAAAAACTAATAAAAAAAAGTAAAAAGGCTAAAAAACTAAAAAAACTAAAAAAACTAAAAAAAGGTAAAAAACTAAAAAAAATAAAAAATAAAAAAAAAATAAAAAAAAGGAAAAAACTGAAAAATAGGCTAAAATAAAGGTAAAAACCAATAAAAAACTAAAAAGAAAAAAAGGAAAAAACTAAAAAAAATTTTCATCTAAAAAACTAAAAAAAAATAAAAAAGGTAAAAACTAAAAGAACTAAAAAAGAAAAAAATAAATGACGACACTCAAAGAGAAAGCGACCAGGACAAAAGGAATGTTCGATTAGCAATCAACAAAGCACCGGGACACAGGGAGTATAAATGACGACCAGAACATAAGTAAAAAAAAAAATTAACAAAACTAAAAAGAAGGTAAAAACTACAAAAAAACTAAAAAGAAAAAAAAAACTAAAAACTAATAAAAAAACTAAAAAATCTAAAAATCTAAATAAACTAAAAAAGAAAAAAAAAAGGAAAAAAATAAAGGAGAAAAACAAAACTAAAAAACGAATGTATATACAGACCGGGACACCGGGATACAAATGACGACCGGGACACAGGGAATGGGAATGGTCGATTAGCAATCACCATCAACAAAGCTCAAGGGCAATCATTAGAATCATGAGGTATAGATCTGAATACAGATTGTTTTCCCATGGACCATTATATGTTGCATGTTCAAGAGTCGGTAAACCTGACAATCTATTTATATGCAAAGACAATGGGACAGCAAAGAATGTTGTATATTCGCAAGTTTTACCTAGTTAAAACCATATATATATATATATATATATATATATATATATATATATATATATATATATATATATATATATATATATATATATATATATATATATATTCACAGGTGGGACATAGGGACACAACTACAATGGCGCGTAACTATTATGGCGCGTAACGACTTACGCGCGCGGGGGGGCTTGGGGGGGGCGCGAAGCGCCCCCACCGACTAGGTGTTGGGGTGGCGCGAAGCGCCACCCCAACATATATATATATATATATATATATATATATATATATATATATATATATATATTTAACTACGTAAAACATGCAAATATACAACATTCTTTGCTGTCCCATTGTCTGTCCATATAAATAAATTGTCAGGCTTACCAACTCTTGAACATGCAACATAATAATTGTCCATGGGAAAACAATCCGTATTTAGATCTATATCGCATTTTTCTAACGATTGCCCTTTAGCTTTGTTGAGGGTGATTGCTAATGGAACATTCCCTGTGTCCCCGTCGTCATTTATATATCCTCCTGTGCCCCCAGCGTCTCCGTTGTAGTTGTGTCCCTGTGTCCTGGTCGTCATTTATATTCTCTGTGTCCCGGTCGTCATTTGTGTCCCGGTATCCCAGTCGGCAATCTCTTTTTGAGTGTCCTGGTCGTCATTTATATTCCCTCTGTCACGGTCGTCATTTGTGTCCCGGTGTCCCGGTCTGTAATTTCTCTTTGAGTGTCCCGGTCGTCATTTATATTCCCTTTGTCCAGGTCGTCATTTGTGTCCCGGTGTCCCGGTCTGTAGTGTCATCTTATAATTATGACGTCAAATACAAAGCCTTATATACTTATAATGACGTCAAATGCAAAACCATAAACAAACAAACATGCATATATACAACTTATTTTTATATATATAGATTCACTTTCTTCTTTAGTTTTTTTTTCTTTTATAGTTTTTTCTTTTTTTAGTTTCTTCTTTTTATTGATTTGTTTTCTTCAATTTGTCAATGTTCATTCTAACATTGACACTTGGAAAAATCTTTACGTGCCAAGCATGCTAAAGCTCCAACAATTTATATTAAACCTCAAGTTTGGGGTGTCTGTTTTAAGGTTTTCGAATTACTTTAACCTATTGTCAAAATATTTCGAAATATTTATGCAATTTCCAGTTTTTACATTCTAGTTTGTTTTCTTTTATATATATAGAAGATATAATCTGGCGTAAAGGACAGACAACTTATTTTTATATATATCTATCTTCTATATACATAAAAATAAGTTGTCTGTCTGTGTGTCTGTCTGTGGATCAGGTGACGTCATGCTTCTGTGTTGACTGACGTCATGAAATTAGTTGTCGTAATTTTTGCTTTGACGGTGACGTCATTCAAGATATTTAAGACATATGTTCACGTAGAAATCTATTAATGTTTAAGTTTACAATGACTGATGAACTTACCATGGCAAAAGCCGATGAAGATGCTCAAAGAGTCTATGCCAAAAAACTTGCTGCTGATAGAGAAAGTCAGAAAAGAAAGCGTGCCGAGGAATCAAAAGAACAGCAAGGAAACAGGCTTGAGGCTGATAGAGAAAGAAAGAACAGAAAGCGTGCCGAGGAATCAAAAGAACAGCAAGGAAACAGGCTTGAGGCTGATAGAGAAAGAAAGAACAGAAAGCGTGCCGAGGAATCAAAAGAACAGCAAGGAAACAGGCTTGAGGCTGATAGAGAAAGAAAGAACAGAAAGCGTGCCGAGGAACTACCAGAGCAACGCGGAAGCAGACTTGCTGCTAAAAGAGAAAGTAAAAAAAGAAGGCGTGCCGAGGAATTACAAGAACAGCAAAAAATCAGGCTTGCTGAAGTCAGGAAGTTAGTTGTCGTCATTTTTGCTATGACGGTGACGTCATTAACGGTATTTAAGAAATTTGTTCACGGAAAAATGTTTAATTGTAAAATGACTGAAGAACCTACAATGGCAACAGCCGAGGAAGCTGCTCAAAGAGTTTATGTCAAAAAACTTGCTGCTGATAGAGAAAGTAAGAAAAGAAAGCGTTCCGAGGAATCACAAGAACAGCAAGAAAACAGGCTTGCAGCTGATAGAGAAAGTAAGAAAAGAAAGCGTCCCGGGGAATCACAAGAACAGCAAGAAAATAGGCTGGTGGCTAAAGAACGCAAAACTGCGCAGTTAGATGAAAATCCACCTGGACAGCGAGAGTCAAAACATATCAAAACTGAAAATGATAGCGATGATGATTGGGTTTGGGATTTTGACTCGGATAAGGTCATCAATGCCTACCAGATTTAAGTTAAAAAAAACAAAGGTTCGTCGATATGTACTTCATAGTGACGCTGAAAAATAAAGACGAAAAAGAAAACTGAAAAAAGAAAAAAGGTAAAAAACTATAAAAAAACTAAAAAGAAAAAACACTCAAAAAGAAATTACAGACCGGGACACAAATGACGACCGAGACAGAGGGAATATAAGTGACGACCGGGAACCTCAAAGAGAAATTACAGACTGGGACACCCGGACCCAAATCACGACCGGGACACTGGGAATATAAATGATGACCGGGACACAGGGACACAACTACAACGGGGACGCCGGGGGCACAGGCGGGATATATAAATGACGACCAGGACACAGGGATTGTTCGAATAGAAATTACAGACCTATTTATAAGCACAGACAATGGGACAGCGAAGAATGTTGTATATTCGCATGTTTTACGTAGTTAAAAACATATATTTATATCTATCTCTATTCACAGGTGGGACACAGGGACACAACTACAATGGCGCGTAACTAATATGGCGCGTAACGACTTACGCGCGCTGGGGGGCTTGGGGGGCAAGAAGCGCCCCACCAACAGCTAGTAAAGATATATATATCTATCTCTAATCACAGGTGGGACACAGGGACAGAAATAAAATGGCGCGTAACTAATATGGCGCGTAACGACTTATGCGCACGGGGGGCTTGGAGGGGGGGAGCTCCCCACCAACAAGGTGTTGGGGTGGCGCGAAGCGCCACCCCAACAGCTAGTCTATATATATAAAAAAAGTTGTCTGTGTGTCTGTGTGTCGAGTGACGTCATGTTTGTGTGTCGACCGACGTCATATTTGTCGATTGACGAAATTACAGACCGGGACATCGGGACACAAATTACGACCGGGATACCGAGACATAGGGAATATAAATGACGACCGGGACACTCAAAGAGAAACCGACCGGGACAAAAGGAATGTTCGATTAGCAATCACCATCAACAAAGCACCGGGACACAAATGACGACCGGGACACAGGGAATATAAATGACGACCAGGACACTCAAAGAGAAATTACAGACCGGGACACCGGAACACAAATGACGACTGGGACACCGGGACACAGGGAATATAAATGACAACCGCGACACTCAAAGAGAAATTACAGACTGGGACACCGGGACACAAATGACGATTTCCCATGGACAATTATATGTTGTATGTTCAAGAGTCGGTAAACCTGACAATCTATTTGTATGCACAGACAATGGGACAGCCAAGAATGTTATATATTCACGACACCGGAACACAAATGCCGACCGGGACAAAAATGACGACCGGGACACAAGGAATATAAATGACGACTGCGACCCTCAAAGAGAAATTACAGACTGGGACACCAGGACACAAATGACGACCGGGACACGGAAAAACAACAACAACGGGGACGCCGGGGGGCGCAGGGGGATATATAAATGACGACGGGACACAGGGAATGTTCGATTAGCAATCACCATTAGAAAAGCTGAAGGGCAATCATTAGAATCATGAGGTATAACTAAAAAAAAAATTAAAAAAGGTAAAAAATAAAAAACTAAAAAAAAAGACCAATTGAAAAACGAATGTCTATACAGACCGGAACACCGGGCCACAAATGACGACCGGGACACAAGGAATATAAATGACGACCGGGACACTCAAAGAGAAATTACAGACGGGGACACCGGGACACAAAGGACGACCGGGACACAGGGAATATAAATGACGACCGGGACACAGGGACACAACTACAACGGGGACGCCGAGGGCACAGGGGGATATATAAATGACGACGGTGACACAGGGAATGGTCGATTAGCAATCACCATCAACAAAGCTCAAGGGCAATCATTAGAATCAGAGGGACACAACTACAATGGCGGGTAACTAATGTGGTGCGTAAGGACTTACGCGCGCGGGGGGGCTTGGGGGGCGCGAAGCGTCCTCAGAGAAAGCGACCTAGACACAAGGAATGTTCGATTAGCAGTCACCATCAACAAAGCACCGGGACACAAATAACGACCGGGACACAGGGAATATAAATGACGACCAAGACACTCAAAGAGAAATTACAGACCGGGACATCGGAACACAAATGACGACCGGGACAAAAATGACGACCAGGACACCGGGACACAGGGAATATAAATGACGACCGCGACACTCAAAGAGAAATTACAGACTGGGACACCGGGACACAAATGACGACCGGGACACAGGGAAACAACAACAACGAGGACGCCGGGGGGCACAGGGAATGTTCGATTAGCAATCACCATCAACAAAGCTCAAGGGCAATCATTAGAATAATGATTTATAGATCTGAATACAGATTGTTTTTCCCATGGACAATTATGTGTTGCATGTTCTAGAGTCGGTAAATCTGACAATCTATTTATATGCACAGACAATGGGACAGCCAAGAATGTTGTATATTTGCAAGTTTTACGTAGTTAAAAAAATATATATATATATATATCTATCTATATTCACAGGTGGGACACAGGGACACAACTACTATGGCACGTAACTAATATGGTATGTAACGACTTACTCGCGCGGGGGGGGGGGGGGCTTGGGGGGTTGGGGGCTGGCGCAAAGCGCCTCCCACCTACTAGGTGTTGGGGTGGCGCGTAGTGCCACCCCAATCGCTAGTAGGGAATATAAATAACGACCGGGACACTCAAAGAGAAAGCGACCGGGACACAAGGAATGTTCGATTAGCAATCACCATCAACAAAGCACAGGGACACAAATGACGACCGGGACACAAGGAATATAAATGACGACCAGGACACTCAAAGAGAAATTACAGACCGAGACACCGGAACACAAATGACGACCGGGACAAAAATGACGACCGGGACACCGGGACACAGGGAATATAAATGACGACCGCGTATTCATAAAGCGAGACCGGCGTTCTTCAATGACTAAAAATGGTTGCACTATACCAAAACTATACACAAGTCTGTATAGTATATAGTATATACAGTATATAGTCTGTAACTATACACAAGGATTGGAGTTCTGTAAATTCGCTTAACGGAACTTATGCGATGTTCCGTTATGCGAAAAGGAACTTCGCATAACAGAAATACAGCCGGCAAATAGCTGTTTTTTCAGTTTGACTAAAAAGTTCCCAAAAGGGTGCTAATGCTAGTAGATGGGGCACAGCATACGCATTGTATATCCTTCCAAGAATTGCCCGCTTATACCTGGATTTACATGAAACAAGAAGTCCATACGTCCTTTGCAGTCTTTCACTTAAAAACTCAAGCAGTAGCGTCCTAGTATGCTTTAAACTAGAGCCAATTGGCAAACCAACGTAAGTAATACTAGACGAAGGCTTTGAAAGATGCGATCCAAGGCGAATATTTTCCGCAGATGAACGACCAGTCTACTTTCCTACTACAACAACTTCACTCTTTTCTGGGTTAAATCTAAGACCAATCTCTTTATACACATAACTTAAAATATCAAAATTCTCTTCTATACCAGCATACGTCCTACTTAAACTCGATACGTCATCTGCATAATTAGCAAGCGACAGATCAAGGCCTCTAAAAATGAAACTAGTTACAAGCTTTTTTGGGCCTCCACTACACTATTATTATAAAGAGGAGGGGATGATGCATCACCCTGTCGAATAACTTTCCAAACTCTTATACGGACCCGAGACAGCACAGAGCCATTAGAAACTGGCACTTTTACAATAACGTACAGCTTACTAAACAGGTCCCTATATACACGCACTATTGACCGATTCAGACTACGAGCCTCAACACTCAGCAACAGTTGGGGATGTATTCCTATATATATATACATATATATATATATATATATATATATATATATATATATATATATATATATATATATATATATATATATATATATATATATATATATATATATATATATATATATATATATACAAAAAAACTTAACATTTTATAGGACATTATAACACCGTCGAACATATAAAAAAAATAAGCTAAATATTGATATAATTGAAAATAGGCTGTGTGTTGTTGCTGTTATAGATTCTCATTTTCGCTTGTCTTCTAACCTCAGACAATTTGAGCCTTTTCTTGATGCCATTACCACAGGTTCGATACAGCCACCATGTGAAAACTAAGAATTCTTTCTTAAAGTCTTGACTTATTTAGATTGTATTTTGTGGCCAGTCATCCTTGTAGCCATGTAGTTTGTGGCAATGTTCCTTGTTTTCCAACCATAGCTTTTATTGTCCATTATTGTTCATTTTTACCAACGAAACTTTTTTCAACGGCTTTTATTTTTGTATTCTAGATTTATACATCATCTCATTTAATTTCTTAAAGCGTTATAGATAACAAATGCGTCTTTTCCAGTTTCCAACCACAGATCACTGTTCAAAATTTCGTTTACAGTTCAATATGATTCTCACTGTCATTTTTTCCTTGCCTTTTTCTTTAGCTGTTGCGATTCTCACTTTTCCTAGCTTTTTAACCACATTTATATGTGCTTCATTTTCATCAATCAATCCTTTAAAAATTTGAAATGACCTTAAATTAGAATTAGCGCCTTTGTAAAATTAAGTTTTTTATGTTATCGGACCTTTAACTTTTGCCTGGGCTTGTCTTTTCTCATTACGAAAAATATAACGCCGAACCTTTGTTTTTTTAAAGAGGCTGATGCAGTATCAGGGTCTTGGCCAACGTTGTTATAAACTCTGATGTCATTACTTATAGCTTTTTCATCACTTGGAGACTTTATAAAATGTTGAACTTTGACTTTTGCCCCAGCTTGTCTTTTTTTCATTATGAAATGCATATTCTTACCTTAGACCTTAACACCTCCAACGCCATCCTGGGCACATAGGGCATCAATGAGACTCCGCTATTCTTCTCGAAGCTGGGCAGCGGCTAATACATCCGCCCAGCCTGGCCCAATGGCAGTGTTTATTGTCGCTCGGTCATTTTCGTACGTCCTGTGTAGAGTATTCATTAGCTGTCCTGCATGTGTAGTACATGACAAAGAAAGCATCAGATTTTATACTTGATTACTTCTGTAACGGGAGGGATGCATGGTGCGGGTTCGTATTTTTTTATTGGTGACTCAGTGGGACCAGCGGACGTGCAACAATCGTCAGAGACAGTAACTGTCAAAGGCTAGCAGACATTTCTCTAGCGTTTGATCGAGTTAACAGGTTTTATATGAGTAAACGAGTATACTCATCATGTTGCTGTTTAAGAGTCTCATTTTGAACCTTAATGAGGATTTTGGAGGTTTCTATGTTGATGAGGGCCCATTCAAGGCAGTCTGTGCCATTCTAATTCTGGTCTGAACCTCTTTAGCTATGTCACCTCTCTCTTTAACTAAACTGCCAAGGTATCAAAAGCATGATACTTGCTCGACTATTTTACCCTTATAAAAGATTTCGAGAGGTTGATCGCTGCAAACAGCCGTAATTTTTTTTTACGCTAACGTGCAGTCCCACTCTTACGACTCGGTATGCTACACGGTTAAAGAATTATTGCTGGCTAGCCTTATCTTCATCTAATAGGGTTAGGTAGTCAGCAAATTCTACATCTGACAGTTACATTGAGTTGCTAAGTCTTACTCCTTTGCCATTAGCATTTCGGAGGACGAAGTCGATGACAATGATGAACAGGAGGAGAGACAAAACAAACCCCTGCTTAACCCCATTGCGATTTTGAACCATCGTATGTCACCAGTACCTGTGCGAATACAGCCTTCTGTTTCCTTGTACACGGCCATGATCAGATTTACTGTTTCCTCTGGCAATCCATAGTGGGATAAAACCTTCCAAAAGGTTTCTCGATCGATTGAATTGAATGCTTTTTCAAAGTCTATGAATAAAATGAGTTATTTCCTCCTGCAAAAAAGCTCAACAATATATGTGCACCTGGAGTCGATGGGATTACGGCAGATATGCTGAAAGTGTGCCTCCGAGCCCGTATATTTGTAAGGACTGCTCTTCTAATAGCCATCTGGAACAACGAAAGTCCCGAAAGATTTGACCAAAGGTATACTGGTCAAACTCTTCAAGACAGCCGATGCACAAATTTGCGACAATTGGAGAGACATCAACTTGACGTCTGTGTTTAGTAAAATACTAGCCTCAGTCGCATTACAACGCCTAAGAGCAGTCCTAGACTCACATCTCAGGGAAGAGCAACACGGGTTCCGACCTGGAAGGTCTTGTTCTTGTCTTTTTTTTCATTCTTAGACTGATGGTGGAAGAGTCCAGAGAATGGAACAAAAAGCTAATACCTGCTCTTCATTGATTTTGAAAAGGCGTTTGATTCTGTTGACCAAGACACTTTATGGAAGATTTTGAAATATTACTGAGCACCTGATAAACTAGTCAGAATGATAAGCGCTCTATATGAGGTTAGTGAATGCTGTGCACCCACAGAAAATGGGGACTAGCTTCAACTAGCTTCAACTAGATTCAAGATAATGTCTAGCTTCAAACGAGGATGTTTCCTATCCCCGTTTCTGCTTATCATTGTAATGGACTATATTTCTACGGCAGTCTTCAGGCATTTGAAGATTAGGAGCCGAGAGATCTCTGATCTGGACTTCGCAGATGACGTTGTTCTTCTTGAAGAAGCAAATCTGCGACCGCAGCTACTATTCGACGCCATAGACGAAAAGGCCGAGAAAATGTGACTTGCAGTAAATGTCAATAAAATAAAGAGCATAGCCACAAAGAATATGGCGGCTGATACTAAAATGCAAAGATAAAACAATTGAGCAGATCAAAGATTTTAAGTATTTTGGGAGTTGGATTGAATACGATGGTGAAATAGCCAATAAAATCAAGAGGAAAATTGGACAAGCAACACCGGCTTTTAGCAAGTTGAAACCAATCTGGTGCAGTAGTAAAAACTCTATGCGCTTGAAGCTCTGCCTCCTAAATAGCAATGTGATGTCTATTCTCCTCTATGCTAGTGAATCCTGGAAACTAAACACCCAACTAGAGAAACGTGTCCTTACCTTCGAAAACATGTGCCTTAGAAGAATCCTGAACATGTCGTGGCAGAAAAAGGTCACCAACATAGAGGTTCGCCGACGAACCGGTCTGCCATTAGTTACTGACCTTCTGAAACGTAGGATATTGACATACCTTGGCCATGTCCTCTGTATGCCAGAAGATCGACTCCCAAATACAGTATATTTGTGGCACCTGCAAAAATACGACGACAGTACGACCGAGACCTGAGTAATGCGAAGATGTCTCTTCAAACAAAGTCGGAGGACGTCACGCCTACAGCTCAGCTCCGAGATGTCTGGCGAGGTTTTGTAGACGCCCTACGCGCCATCCCTTGCTCTGAAGGATCTTAGGTCTAAGGCAGTTTCCTCCTCCGTTCATTGCTCTCTTCAATCAGCATTCGCATAATGAAGATAAGGTCAGCGCACGCTTTCCTAGGTTTAAAGTCACTTTGTTCCTCGCGGAAGTTTTGGTCAATCTGATTGATTATTCTATTTAGCAGTATCAGACTGAATAGCTTAGTAGCTACAGATGACAGGGCAATCCCTCTCCAGTTTCTACAGCCAGTTTCTCCAGTTTCAGCAAAGGCATGGTATGCATTGATGACCTTATCCATGTGAAATTTGGTAGATTCTGACTCTGCTGTCGCTTATCTTCTATTTGCCTCAGATTGTCTGAGGTTAGAAGACAAGTGCCAATGATTGCCAATCCATATTTAGAAGCCTACCACATGCCGAGTGCCAAAGCCCAGTGGCTGGTAATTACAAAAATATTTGTATGTATTTTAGACAGAATGTTGTCTAAAACATATACAAAATATATATTAGACAAAATATATTTTAGACAATTGTTGTAATCCCTTTTACAAGGGATTAAAACAATTCAAAAACCTTAAAAAAGAAAACCGAAAGTTTGAAGCTTAATCGATATCGTTGTTAGCTTTAATAATGAAATATCTTTGAAAAGAGGCTAGTATAAAAAGACAGCAGCTTATCTTAAAACGTCTAGGCTTAGAATACAAGCGACAATAAGAATCCATATATAGAAGTCTGCCGTGTTTCGAGTGCCTAGGCCCGGCACTCGGCAAGTGGCAGGCTCCTATATATTGATTTTCATTGTTGCTTGTCTTCTAACCACAGACAACTTGAACCCATTTTTTATATCATGACGTCACCACAGATTTGATACAGTCACCCTGGGAAGAATACGAATTATTTCTTAAAGTTATAACCTACTAGCTGTTGGTGTCAGCCCCGCAGACCCCCCTGCGCGCGCAAGTCGTTACGTGCCCTATTAGTTACGCGCCATTGTAGTTGTGTCACTGTGTCCCATCTGTGAATATAGGTTATATATATATATATATATATATATATATATATATATATATATATATATATATATATATATGTTTTTAACTACGTAAAACTTGCGAATATACAACATTCTTTGCTGTCCCATTGTCTGTGCATATAAATAGATTGTCAGGTTTACCGACTCTTGAACATGCAACATATAATTGTCCAAGAGAAAACAATCCGTATTCAGATCTATACCGCATTTTTCTAATGATTGTCCTTGAGCTTTGTTGATGGTGATTGCTAATCAAATATTCCCTGTGTCCCCGTCGTCATTTATATACCCCCCTGTGCCCTTCCGGCGTCCCCGTTGTAGTTGTGTCCCTGTGTCTCGGTCGTCATTTATATTCCCGGTGTCCCGGTCGTCATTTTTGTCCTGGTGTCTCGGTCTGTAATTTCTCTTTAAGTGACCCTGTCGTCATTTACATTCCCTGTGTCCCGGTCTTCATTTGTGTCCCGGTGTGTAATTTCTCTTTGAGTGTCCCGGTCGTCTTTTATATTCCTTGTGTCCCGGTCGTCATTTGTGTCCCGGTGTCACAGTCTCTAACGTCATAAAGTCTTCAATGGCTCTGGTGGTGCGGCCAGTTGAGGAAGTTTAGCTTTTCCTGAGGTGCAACACATTCCCATTGTTTCTCCATTAAATTTCAAGGCGTTGCAACAGGGACAAATTTTAGACATAGTCCCGATTTGAACACATCTACTCAAGCTATAATCATCGACTGGGCTGTACCTGAATGCCAGGAGATAATTTTGACGTTGCTCCTGTGATTCCTCGGCACGCTTTCTTTTGGCATTATCTCTTTGAGCCGCACGCCTGTTTTCACGTTGTTCTTGTGATTCCTCGGCATGATTTTTTTCGGTAATTTCTCTTTGAGCCTCAAGCCTGCTTTCACGTTGTTCTTGTGATTCCTCGGCACGCTTTCTTTTGGTATTATCTCTTTGAACCGCGAGCCTGTTTTGACGTTGTTCTTGTTATGCCTCGGCACGATTTTTTTTGGTAATTTCTCTTTGAGATGCAAGCCTGTTTTCACGTTGTTCTTGTGATTCCTCGGCACGCTTTCTTTTCTTACTTTCTTTTTTAGCCGCGAGCCTTTTGACATTAACTCTTTGAGCAGCTTCCTCGGCTGTTTCCTCTGCCATTGTAGGATTTATACTGAAATTTCTCTTTGAATCGCCCCCTTAGATACTTATAATGACGTCATATACAAAGCCTCATATACTTATAATGGCGTCATATGCGGACCAATACACAAACATACTACTTATTTTTATGTATATAGATTTAGATCGTTTTTTGGCCAGAAATGTCAATTTTCCAGTTTTAAGAACTTTGCCAGAACAAGCCAATTTCAAGGCCAAATCCGTCATGACTACTTGAGAGGCTTGTCTAAATTGTTTTTTATTGTCACTTATCTTGTAACCGTAAACAATGTTCTTCTTGGTGTCATGGCGTCACCATAGGTTTAGTACAACCACCATGGGAAAAATATAAGTTCTTCCTTAAAGCTATGACCATTTCAGAGCGTTTTAGTGACCAGAAACATCAATAAGCCAGTTAAGAACAGAAATTGTACCTAATTTCGAATCCAGGCCCTGGCGTATAATATTGCCTACATCGTAGACATTGAAACCGATACAACCACTACTGAGGCGTGTATGACGTATGTGTACTTTTCGAATGTACTCATAAATATGAAATCACTCGCATAGATCTTTTTTTTTTCAAAGTTAAGGCTTTTAACGAACTTTCTCATTTTAGGCCAGAATTTCCCAGGATACAAATGTCTCCGAAATATATGTAGCCGTTTTCAAGAAAAAATCTATATAAAATTATTGCTCGCTTAAAGAAGTAATATAGATAGATAGATAGATTTATTCACACGAAAAGCCCAATTGGGCCATGGTGACATACACAAAACAAGTGAAAAAAATACAGCAACAAACATTGACTGAAAAGACATTAAACTAATTATTTAAGAAAACATCACGATACCTCATACCTATCCGGACGAACTACCCAATGCTATTTATAGTTAAGTAACACCTACTTCTCAAAATTTCCGAAATCCAATCTCTCTCCCCAACCTCCTTACCAAATATTTCCAAGCGCAAATCCCTGAACTTCCTACAATCCCCTAAAAAATGTTGCAAAGACTCATCCATCCCTCTACACATAGGGCAACTGTAAGGACCTTCCCTCAATCTATTTCTCCCTAAATATTTCCTACGTTAGGCATAAAATTTCCCCTTACATATATTACCCATTTCAAATCATCCAGAGCCAATCCCATTTTTAGATAAATTTCTTCACTTCAGTTCTCCTTGACCTCCTTATATATCCCAAGGGACGGCGAGGTGGCCTTCTCAGCTTGCCAAACCTGAACTTCCTGAGATTCTAGCCTACTAGCAATTAACCTAGATACAGTCCCCACCATCTCTCCTATCCCCTTTCCCTCATTCCAGCAATTACCTAGCCCTACACGGTCTAATATATTCTTCACCTGATTTGGCCACGAATCCTTCCTCCTATCTTGAAGCATCATTAAAAATGCGTGTTGAACTAACCTATTATCTTCTATCGATGATACCCTTTCCCAATATTTAACCATACTAATTAACCTACTCTGTCTCATACACTTTATTCCTATATCCCCTCTTAGTACTAACCCATTAAACTTATTATCAAGGCCTAACATACGCTTAAAAAACCTCAACTGCATTCTCTCTAAATTCAACCCCTTATTAACCTCCAAAGCTCCGCCCCATAATACAAAGCCGATCTAATCCTAGCATTAAAAACATACTTTAGCAGTCCTACATCCCTAATTTCCTTGATACTACTTTTACTGAACAATCCTAGTAGTCTATTTCCCTTACTTTCTACTATCTTGAGATGTTTCTTCCATTTTCCACCCGACGAAAGTCTACAACCCAAGTACTGAAATTCATCTACGTAGTCTAGTGTGCTACCTTCATACGTAAACTGACACCGCGAATCTATCTGTTCTTCACTTTTCCTAAAAACCATTACCACCGAGTTGTTTATGTTTAACACTAGTTTCTTATTCCTAAAATAAGAAGATGCTATATCTAGCAGTTGTTGTAAATGTTCTTTACTTTCCGCTACTAATGTTATGTCATCTTAAAAAAGTAGTGCCATAACGCTTGCACTTGAAAGCTTAATTTTTGGGGTGCCTCTGCCTAACAAATATTCTTCAAAATCATTAATATACAAAATAGTATATCATTACAATCAAAATAGCCTTGGGGAAATTTTACATCCCTGCTTAACACCAAGTCTACTCCCAATAACCATAGAGAAATCCTTGCCTGTGAAAAAAAAAGGCGTGCCGAGGAATTACAAGAACAGCAAGAAATCAGGCTTGCTGCTGATAGAGAAAGTAAGAAAAGAAAGCGTGCCGAGGAATCACAAGAACAGCAAGAAATCAGGCTTGCTGCTGACAGAGAAAGTAAGAAAAGAAAGCGTGCCGAGGAATCAGAGCAACCTGAAAGTTATCGCCTGGCATTCAGGTACAACCCAGTCGATGATTATAGCTTGAGTAGATGTGTTCAAATCGGGACAATGTCTAAAATTTGTCCCTATTGCAAGGCCTTGAAATTCAATGGTGAAACAATGGGAATGTGTTGCGCCTCAGGA
Source organism: Artemia franciscana (assembly GCF_032884065.1). Taxonomy (NCBI): domain Eukaryota; kingdom Metazoa; phylum Arthropoda; class Branchiopoda; order Anostraca; family Artemiidae; genus Artemia; species Artemia franciscana. Next base: position 18,170 of record NW_027063270.1, on the reverse strand, counting down.
AAAGTTAAACTTCCTCTATTGGCTGCACCACCAGAGCCATTGAAGACTTTCCTTACTGGAACTACGTCAGAATCTAAGCGTTTTTTGTCAAAAATCAGAAAATACAACTCATATTTCCAAATGATGTCGTTTGGAGCCCAAATCGAAAATCCAGATCAATTTATGTCTACTTTCAAAGTAAAAGGGCAAATTTATCATAGAGCAGGGTCCCTTCTACCATTCTCAGGCGAGAATCATAAATTTTTACAATTGTACTTCATCAGTGATAGAAATTCTGAATTGAATGCACGTTGCGAAATTTCTCCCAACGTTGAAAGGACAATCGTTTCCCAATTGCAACATCTTTTCCACGAAAATAATAATTTAGTGCGTCTGTTCAAAACAGCCATCGATTTGATGCCTACTGATACGCATAAAATTGTTATTTCCGCTGACAAAACGCCTCCTGGCCAACATGTGCGTAGATATAATGCTCCAACTATCGACGAAGTGGCAATCGTTATGGTCGGTGATCAGTTTTTACCTCGAGATATTATTCTTCATAAGCGAAACGCTCAGTTGTTAAGAATTGCTGAAACTCATCGATGCTACGATGCCCTACAATATCCTATCATTTTTTGGGATGGAGCCGACGGCTATCACTTTAATATTAAATTGATGAATCCAGCCACTAACAAAGAAATGAATAAGAAATGCAGTGCAATGCATTATTATTCCTATAGGCTAATGATTCGGCAGGATGAAGAAAATTATATTTTAAAATGCCGTGAATTGTTTCACCAATTCGTCGTTGATATGTATGCTAAAATTGAATCAGAACGTTTGCTATATATCCGCCTGAATCAGACCAAGCTCCACTCTGAACAATACATTCATTTGCGAGATGCAGTTATAAATGACGGTAATACCACAAACGTTGGAAGATTAACAATTTTACCTTCGTCATATGCTGGCAGTCCCCGTCATATGCATGAATATGCTCAAGATGCTACTGCGTATGTTCGTCTCTATGGTCGTCCAGATTTATTTATTACATTTACATGTAATCAATCTTGGGACGAGATACTGCAGCTTTTACTTCAAGGACAATCGGCGGTTCATAGGCATGACATTACGTCCCGTGTCTTCCGGCAAAAGTTGAAATCACTGATAAACTACATTGTAAAACTTGAAGTGTTTGGGTCAGTGCGATGCTGGATATACTCAGTGGAATGGCAAAAACGAGGTTTGCCACACGCACATATACTAATCTGGCTAAATAAAAAAAATTACTTCGAACGAAATTGATGATGTGATTTCCGCTGAAATACCTGATAAAAATGTCGATAAGGGGTTACATGATATTATTGTAAAAAATATGATGCATGGACCTTGCGGTGCACTGAACGAAAATTCACCATGCATGGCCAAAGGAAGGTGCACAAAGCAATATCCTCGACTTTTAGTATCAAACACAATTACTGGCAATGATGGTTACCCACAATATAGAAGAAGATCTACTGAAGATGGCGGTAAAACAGCAATAATAAAGAAGCGTAACGGTACCACCATCGAAGAAGATAACCAGTGGGTTGTTCCATATTCCCCATTATTATCAAAAACATTTAATGCACACATAAACGTTGAATATTGTAACTCCGTAAAGGCAATCAAATACATATGTAAATACGTCAACAAAGGCAGTGACATGGCATTTTTTGGCTTGCAGCCCGAAATCAAAGATTTCGATGAAATCGTACAGTATCAGGCTGGAAGATACATAAGCAGTAATGAAGCTGTTTGGCGAATTCTTTCATTTCCGATACATGAACGTAGTCCAGCTGTTGTTCACTTAGCGGTACATTTAAAGAATGGTCAACGTGTTTATTTCACGGAAACCAACGTGCAACAAAGAGTCCTGAATCCACCGGATACAACATTAACAGCTTTTTTTTCGCTTTGCAAAAATGATTCTTTTGCAAAAAAACTGCTGTATACTGAAGTGCCTTCGTATTACACGTGGAATACTAAAAAAAAAGTACTTGAACGTCGAAAACAAGGTAAGTCAGTCGACTGCCAACCTACCATCTTCAAAGATACCACGATAGGAAGACTCTACACCGTTCACCCCAATCAACATGAATGCTTCTTTCTACGCCTGCTTTTGGTGAATGTACCCTGTCCGACATCCTTTCAGTATTTGAGGACTGTAAATGGTACTATACATGACACTTACCGTAGTGCATGCCAAGCTCTGAATTTATTGGAGAATGACCAACACTGGGATAACTGCATCAATGACGCGTGCGAAACGTCAACCCCAAGTCAAATTCGTGCATTGTTTGGCATCATTTTAACAACTTGCTCTCCATCAGCTCCTACAGAGCAATGGGAAAAATATAAGTCAAAAATGTCCGAAGATATACTCCATCGAAAACAGTTAGAGACGTCAGATATGACTTTTGATTTTACATCAGAAATTTATAACTACACTTTAGTTGTTATAGAAGATTTGTGCGTACGTATGGCAACAAACCTCTTCAGGATTTGGGAATGCCTTCAGCTAACCGTATCGCTGCTGTTTCGACATGTGTAGAATTGGATCGTGAACAAAGTTACAGTACGAGTGATCTATTGTCGTATGTACAAAATAACATTTCCAAGTTAACGTCGGAACAAAAAGACATTTATGATACGATAATGCATTGTGTCGATAACAACGTTGGAGAAATTTTCTTTTTGGATGCGCCAGGAGGTACTGGTAAAACGTTTGTGATAAAACTGATTCTGGCATCAATTCGATCAAAAAATGATATAGCGTTGGCAATTGCGTCGTCCGGAATAGCCGCAACATTGCTGCCTGGTGGAAGAACTGCTCATTCCGCTTTGAAATTGCCTCTGAACTTGCATTCTACAGAAACTCCCACGTGCAATATTTCCAAATCATCTGGGATGGGTAAAGTATTGCAGCAATGCAAACTTATTATTTGGGATGAGTGCACAATGGCACACAAAAAATCGCTCGAGGCTCTGGATCAATGCTTGAAAGATTTGCGAGGGAAGTCGAAACCCTTTGGCAGCACATTAATATTGCTTGCGGGAGATTTCAGGCAAACATTACCTATAATACCTAGATCAACTCCTGCAGACGAAATGAATGCTTGCCTGAAAAATTCTAATTTATGGGCACACGTAAAAACATTAAAATTAACTACGAATATGCGTGTCCGATTGCAAAACGATGACTCTGGTCAAACATTTTCAGATCAATTGCTGGCAATGGGAAACGGAAAGCTCCCAGTAGACTCAATTTCAGGACGTATACAACTACCTGCTGATTTCTGTAATTTAGTGACGTCCAAAAATTAATTGATTGAAAGAGTATTTCCGAATATTCTAAAAAATTATAAAAATAATAAATGGCTAAGTGAAAGAGCGATTCTCGCACCCAAAAATATAGACGTCCACGAAATCAACAATATTGTTTTGACCAAGATTCGAGACCAGGCAGTCCTTTACAAGTCAGTCGACACAGTTTTGGAACCAAATGAAGCGGTTAATTATCCATCTGAATTTTTAAATTCCATAGATCTTTCAGGGTTTCCACCACACGTGCTACAACTAAAAATAGGCGTACCAATAATACTTTTAAGAAATATAAACCCACCAAAGCTTTGCAATGGCACTCGACTTGCCGTAAAAAAAAACAATGGAAAACCTAATAGAGGCCACAATCTTGACAGGGCCTTATGAGGGTGAGGCTGTTCTTATTCCTCGCATTCCCATGATTCCAACGGATCTGCTTTTTCAATTTAAAAGATTGCAATTCCCAATTCGATTAGCATTTGCAACCACCATCAACAAAGCTCAAGGGCAATCACTAGAAAAATGCGGTATAGATCTTAATACAGATTGCTTTACCAATGTACAATTGTATGTTGCATCTTTGAGGGTCGGTAAACCTGACAATCTATTTATACGCACAGATAATGGGACAGCGAAGACTGTTGTATATTCACAAGTTTTACGTAGTTAATTTGTATTATATCTATCTATCTATCTATCTATATAAAAACGAGTTGTGTGTATGCATGTTTGTTTGTTTGTAAAAAGAGCGTTTGCATATGACGTCATTATTAGTACATACGGCTTTGTATATGGACAGACAATGGGAAAGCCAAGAATGTTGTATATTCGCAATTTTTACGTAGTTTGAAACACATATATAAATCTATCTATATTCACAGGTGGGACACAGGGACACAACTACAATGGCGCGTAACTAATATGGCGCGTAACGACTTACGCGCGTGGGGGGGCTTGGGGGGGCGAAGCGCCCAACCAACTAGGTTGGGGTGGCGCGAAGCGCCACCCCAACAGCTAGTATATATATATATATATATATATATATATATATATATATATATATATATATATATATATATATATATATAAGTTGTTTGTTTTATATGAAATTATCTTATTTTAATAATGCCGAAAGTACAATTTATGAAGCGAACAAAAACTTCAGTCAGTTCAAATTATTCAGTGACGTCAGATATTCCACTTGGTTACAGATACTGAATGAATATTAATAATAGTTTATAAGACGTAAAAATGTTCTCACTATTTCGTAACTACTGAAACAATTCAGTGTCTAATTAAATCAGAATAAAAGTCCTTTACCAACAACTGGTGAAACTGAGATTAATCCTTTTTGAAAGAATAGATAGATCTTAACTGTTCAACGACTGAATATATAGCTCCACTCCCAGTCTTATTTTTCTTTAAACTTTCTTTTTAGTCACACGCCAATAAGAATCAAAACATCACCTAAAAGGCAAGGGATCTTTATTAGAACTATACCATTAAGTTATTCATCTCAGACAACCCTGTTACAAAGTGATCAAGTCTTCAACTAAAATATATTAATGTTTTTTAGAGAGCAATAGTCGTAGATTCTTGTTTTTTTTTTTTTTTCTGGGGTAATTATATTAAGCCAGTGTTAAAAAAATGGGGTAAAGATCCGTTTGAAAGATAGATATAAATTATAATTACCTTTTTAATATCGCAAGGAAACTCATCTTTCCACCCCCTTCATACCAAAGAAAATTTTGAAATAAGCATGAAATATTTGTGGTGCGGGACGATAGCTCCCATTTTATTACAAATATGTTTTTATGTGTAATTTTATGGTGTAATTTTAATGCACTATAATGTTTTACATGTAATTTCAAATATGTTTTTTGTTTGTAATGTTTGAATATTTCAGATCCTTATCCTTCCTTATAAATATTTGGAAGTTTGACCTCTTTAGGGATGATCATTATTATTTCCCAAGCATTGATAATACAATCAAATGGAAAAAATATGGGTACAAGAAATTCAACGTGGGTAAAATGTGTGGGTGCTATTAGCAAAATATGGACTGTCTTGCTTTTTGAGAGAAGCATGCATATCTGCACCGAATATAATAGCACCCAGTGTGTGGGTGCTATTAACAAATATGGACTGTCTTGCTTTTTGAGAGAAGCATGCATATCTGCACCCAATGTGCGGGTGCTATTAACAAAATATGGACTGTCTTGCTTTTTGAGAGAAGCATGCATAGGTCATCTAATTTCCGAAGTCCTGCATTAAAAGAGGGCTCGCTCTATTGATCATTTAGAAAGCCTTTCTAATCAAACCACAAGATATTCCCACAATAAAAACCAATAAAAGTATTTTGTTTTTTAATAAAGTATTTATAAATACTTAAAGTATTTATAAATACTTAAGTATATATATGTATAATAAAATATTTTGAACAATAAAACAAATTTTGTAATCAAACGTGGACCAAAATGTTATCGAGAAAACTTTTGAGAGCTATTGAAAAGGCGATCGTTTTAGAATCAAGTCTTAGACGTCATGTTAGCACGCAATAAGCCATTCATTCCCAAACTTGAATGCAGTCCATAAAAATGGGAGATTATTCCTCACAGTTTGTCTAATAAATTTAGGGGGCTACAGAGTATCACATAGAATATAGAATGATTGGGCGACAAGCTTGCTACTTGTTCCTGTAAAAACACCTAGCAACTGAAACGTCGATTCGACGCCCTATGCGCCAGAAATGGCTCTGGAGGATCTTTATCCTTTATCCTATAGAATATCACATAATTACATATTATTTATTGGGATTTGTATTCTCTTTTGAGAAGTAGGGGGGAGATGCTATCTAGACACAAAAATTGTGTTTTAGGACCATTTTCTGTGCGACACGCTTCAGATGACTGAAATGAAGATACCCAGTATCAGGGGGATTAAACTCGGTCCACCCTTCATTAGGAAGATAATATATATATATATATATATATATATATATATATATATATATATATATATATATATATATATATATATATATATATATATATATACTAGCTGTTGGGGTGGCGCTTCGCGCCACCCCAACACCTAGTTGGTGGGGGCGCTTCGCGCCCCCCCCAAGCCCCCCCGCGCGCGTAAGTCGTTACGCGCCATAATAGTTACGCGCCATTGTAGTTGTGTCCCTATGTCCCACCTGTGAATATAGATATATATATATATATATGGTTTTAACTACGTAAAACTTGCGAATATACAACATTCTTTGCTGTCCCATTGTCTTTGCATATAAATAGATTGTCAGGTTTACCGACTCTTGAACATGCAACATATAATGGTCCATGGGAAAACAATCTGTATTCAGATCTATACCTCATGATTCTAATGATTGCCCTTGAGCTTTGTTGATGGTGATTGCTAATCGACCATTCCCTGTCCCGGTGTCCCGGTCGTCATTTACATCCCCCTGTTTCCTCCGGTGTCCCCGTTGTAGTTGTGTCCCTGTGTCCCGGTCGTCATTTATATTCCCTGTGTCCCGGGTCCCGGTCATCATTTGTATCCCGGTGTCCCGGTCTGTATATACATTCGTTTTTTAGTTTTGTTTTTCTCCTTTATTTTTTTCCTTTTTTTTTCTTTTTTAGCTTATTTAGATTTTTAGATTTTTTAGTTTTTTTTATTAGTTTTTACTTTTTATTTCTTTTTAGTTTTTTTGTCCCGGTCGTCATTTATATCCCCCTGTTTCCCCCGGTGTCCCCGTTGTAGTTGTGTCCCTGTGTCCCGGTCGTTATTTATATTCCCTGTGTCCCGGTCGTCATTTGTATCCCGGTGTACCGGTCTGTATATACATTCGTTTTTTAGTTTTGTTTTTCTCCTTTATTTTTTTCCTTTTTTTTTCTTTTTTAGTTTATTTAGATTTTTAGATTTTTTAGTTTTTTTATTAGTTTTTAGTTTTTTTTTCTTTTTAGTTTTTTTGTAGTTTTTACCTTCTTTTTAGTTTTGTTAATTTTTTTTTTTTACTTGTGTCCTGGTCGTCATTTATACTCCCTGTGTCCCGGTGCTTTGTTGATTGCTAATCGAACATTCCTTTTGTCCTGGTCGCTTTCTCTTTGAGTGTCGTCATTTATTTTTTTCTTTTTTAGTTCTTTTAGTTTTTACCTTTTTTAGTTTTTTTTTAGTTTTTAGTTTTTTTAGTTTTTTACCTTTTTTTAGTTTTTTTAGTTTTTTTAGTTTTTTAGCTTTTTTATTTTTTTTATTAGTTTTTAGTTTTTTTGTAGTTTTTGCCTTTTTTTTAGTTTTTTTAGTTTTTTAGCTTTTTTATTAGTTTTTAGTTTTTTTTGTAGTTTTTGCCTTTTTTTAGTTTTTTTAGTTTTTTAGCTTTTTTATTTTTTTTATTAGTTTTTAGTTTTTTTTGTAGTTTTTGCCTTTTTTTAGTTTTTTCAGTTTTGACGTCACCTGATCCAGTTTTTTCAGGTGACGTCACCTGATCCACGATCCACAGATCCACAGACAACTTATTTTTATATATATAGATAGTTTTTTTTTTTTACTTATGTCCTGGTCGTCATTTATACTCCCTGTGTCCCGGTGCTTTGTTGATTGCTAATCGAACATTCCTTTTGTCCTGGTCGCTTTCTCTTTGAGTGTCGTCATTTATTAGTTTTTTCCTTTTTTTTTAGTTTTTTATTGGTTTTTACCTTTATTTTAGCTTATTTTTCAGTTTTTTCCTTTTTTTTAGTTTTTTTTTTATTTTTTATTTTTTTAGTTTTTTACCTTTTTTTAGTTTTTTTAGTTTTTTTAGTTTTTTAGCTTTTTTACTTTTTTTATTAGTTTTTAGTTTTTTTTTGTAGTTTTTGCCTTTTTTTAGTTTTTTCAGTTTTTTTTTTAGTTTTTTATTGGTTTTTACCTTTATAGTTTTTTTAGTTTTTTAGCTTTTTTATTTTTTTTATTAGTTTTTAGTTTTTTTTGTAGTTTTTGCCTTTTTTTAGTTTTTTCAGTTGGGACACAACTACAATGGCGCGTAACTAATATGGCGCGTAACGACTTACGCGCGCGGGGGGGCTTGGGGGGGTAGGGCGCGAAGCGCCCCCACCAACAAGGTGTTGGGGTGGCGCGAAGCGCCACCCCAACAGCTAGTATATATATCTATCAATCTATATAAAAATAAGTTGTCTGTCTGTCTGTGGATGTGTGGATCAGGTGACGTCACCTGAAAAAACTGGATCAGGTGACGTCAAAACTGAAAAAACTAAAAAAAGGCAAAAACTACAAAAAAAACTAAAAACTAATAAAAAAATAAAAAAGCTAAAAAACTAAAAAAACTAAAAAAAGGCAAAAACTACAAAAAAAACTAAAAACTAATAAAAAAGCTAAAAAACTAAAAAAACTAAAAAAAAGGCAAAAACTACAAAAAAAACTAAAAACTAATAAAAAAAATAAAAAAGCTAAAAAACTAAAAAAACTAAAAAAAGGTAAAAAACTAAAAAAACTAAAAACTAAAAAAAACTAAAAAAAGGAAAAAACTGAAAAATAAGCTAAAATAAAGGTAAAAACCAATAAAAAACTAAAAAAAAAACTGAAAAAACTAAAAAAAAGGCAAAAACTACAAAAAAACTAAAAACTAATAAAAAAAGTAAAAAAGCTAAAAAACTAAAAAAACTAAAAAAAGGTAAAAAACTAAAAAAAATAAAAAATAAAAAAAAACTAAAAAAAAAGGAAAAAACTGAAAAATAAGCTAACATAAAGGTAAAAACCAATAAAAAACTAAAAAGAAAAAAAGGAAAAAACTAAAAAAAATTTTCATCTAAAAAACTAAAAAAAACTAAAAAAGGTAAAAACTAAAAGAACTAAAAAAGAAAAAAATAAATGACGACACTCAAAGAGAAAGCGACCAGGACAAAAGGAATGTTCGATTAGCAATCAACAAAGCACCGGGACACAGGGAGTATAAATGACGACCAGGACATAAGTAAAAAAAAAAATTAACAAAACTAAAAAGAAGGTAAAAACTACAAAAAAACTAAAAAGAAAAAAAAACTAAAAACTAATAAAAAAACTAAAAAATCTAAAAATCTAAATAAACTAAAAAAGAAAAAAAAAGGAAAAAAATAAAGGAGAAAAACAAAACTAAAAAACGAATGTATATACAGACCGGTACACCGGGATACAAATGACGACCGGGACACAGGGAATATAAATGACGACCGGGACACAGGGACACAACTACAACGGGGACACCGGGGGAAACAGGGGGATATAAATGACGACCGGGAAAAAAAAACTAAAAAGAAAAAAAAACTAAAAACTAATAAAAAAACTAAAAAATCTAAAAATCTAAATAAGCTAAAAAAGAAAAAAAAAGGAAAAAAATAAAGGAGAAAAACAAAACTAAAAAACGAATGTATATACAGACCGGGATACAAATGACGACCGGGACACAGGGAATATAAATGACGACCGGGACACAGGGACACAACTACAACGGGGACACCGGGGGAAACAGGGGGATGTAAATGACGACCGGGACACCAGGACAGGGAATGGTCGATTAGCAATCACCATCAACAAAGCTCAAGGGCAATCATTAGAATCATGAGGTATAGATCTGAATACAGATTGTTTTCCCATGGACCATTATATGTTGCATGTTCAAGAGTTGGTAAACCTGACAATCTATTTATATGCAAAGACAATGGGACAGCAAAGAATGTTGTATATTCGCAAGTTTTACGTAGTTAAAACCATATATATATATATATATATATATATATATATATATATATATTATATATATATATATATATATATATCTATCTATATTCACAGGTGGGACATAGGGACACAACTACAATGGCGCGTAACTATTATGGCGCGTAACGACTTACGCGCGCGGGGGGGGCTTGGGGGGGGGCGAAGCGCCCCCACCAACTAGGTGTTGGGGTGGCGCGAAGCGCCACCCCAACAGCTAGTATATATATATATATATATATATATATATATATATATATATATATATATATATATATATATATATATATATATATATATATATATATATATATATATATATATATATATATATATATATATATATATATATATATATATATCTTCTTCTCTATAGACATAAAAATATACTGTCTGTCTGTACAAAACAAAACTAGCCAAAAAAAACTAAAAAGAAAAGAAAAAAAAGACAAAAAACTAAATAAAATCTAACAATAAAAAGGAAAAAAGACAAAATAAGCAATAAAAAAAAGAAAGCCCAAATCGAAAATCAAGGTCATTTTATGCATACTTTCAAAGTAAAAGGGCAAATTTATCATAGAGCAGACTCTCTTCTATGATTATCAGGTGAGCATCACAAATTTTTGCAACTACACTTCATCAGTGATAGCAATGCTGAATTGAATACACGTTGTGTAATTTCTCCCAACCTTTATACACCGAAGATGGCGGTAAATCAGTAATCATAAAGTCGCGTAACTGTTACGTCAAAGTAGATAACCAGTGGGTTGGTGCAACCCTTTAAATCATTTTGACATTTAGCCCTCCTCCCTCTTCTTCTAATATATTGTTGGAGGTGTGTACTTTTTTTGGGATGACCATCTTTCTTGAAACACTTTTTTATGAATACAGTATTGAATTTTAAGAAACAAGGGATTGACGAGTAAGTTGTATCCTCCCTCAAATTTCAGGGAGCTTTAGATCAGAAAGTTTGTAGTAATAAACTATAAGTAAGGGGCAGATATTGTTGATTGAAACCGAAACTCTAAGAAATAAAGACTCAAAATACAATACATGCAACAGCAAATCTACCATTTATGCTGATTTCAAATATTTAAACCTCACTAATTTTAAAATTGTATATCAAAATATTTTTCGAAGGTTGCATATGAAAACTTGCAGGATTTTTGTAACCGGGAACATTACACACACACAAACACACACACCACACACACACACACACAAACACACAAACCCCAACCGATCCCCTGAAGAAAAAAGATGGGATCTCGAAGAAAACTACAACGATATTCAACATATAGGAGCACTTTATACCCAGGAACTAAAAAAAAAAAAAAATCTAAGTTTTCAAGGATTCATTACGCACATGACCATTCATAGTCCATAGCCATATGTAAATAAAAGATGATACAGTTATAGTCCTAGCACCAATTTAGTTCGTAAAAGATCAAAGGCAAGTTTCAGATTATGGATCTGGCCATATCATCTTGGGCCGAACAGGGCAAAATGCTGTTGAGTAAAAATTCTGAGAACTATATAGGGTATATATTTAGCCTCTAAATCAGGACTCAGAATGATTCCTGCTCATAAGAAAAGGGACTTGACGACCTGTCAAGGGACTTTAAGCGGTGAAAAAAAGGACAAATAAGGAATAAAGTTCGAAGGGATTTTGATTGCCATTCAAGGTTAAGACATTCCTTTGCTTATGAATCAGAAACGGTAGCCAAGTCACCTAACGAATCCTCATATTCATGAGCATCGGAAGGAACTCATTTTCCCTGGAGACAGGTCAGTTGTCTTTGTATTTTTTTTTCTTCAAATTATTTGTTAGAGTTTATTTAAAACAAAAAAGAAAAATAGCTTCAAGATTCGACAAAAGTAAAAATAATTCATAAAACTTCATCTTACAAGCTAACCCGTTCACTTCTTCGACAACTTTTTCTGTTGTATGTCCTTTTCAGCCCACTCTCTTTCAACTGTTACGATTTTTCGTCTTCTGGCTTTTCCTTGGCATTCTCTAGTAGAGAATTGACCAAGGCGATGTACGTAGAATCCTTTGAGGCCACCATTCTTTATAAGCGATCGGTGGCCTCTTTCAAGAGAGCATCAACAATTGAACAATTTTCTTTTTCAGTGGCCCGCTTTTCTTGCAAAGCCCCCTCAAGTCTGTTTAGCTCCTATTTCTGCTAGAGATGTCAACTAAGTACAGCTCCCTTTCTTCCTCTTAGACGCTTCGTTCAGTAGCTTGGTCTTTTGCCTTATTCTCCAAACGGTCTTGGTATTTTGGCAATGCCAATCTCAGCCAAAGTCGACACTTCTTTGGGAATAGAAAACCTTTCGGGTTTTGCTTCCAAGTATATTCAATTCGTTAATGACACAAAGCTTTGTATTCAAGATTCTTTCTGATATGGAAGCTCTGTCCAATGGAAGAAGTATTTCTCTGAGCGGAAAACCAATCTCTCCATCAGCACAGATGTACTATAATGTCAACGTAGCTCTTATAAGCTTCGACAAAAGCGTAAGCTTTCGTTCGCCAAAAGCATGTCATAGAGAAGATTTGCTGCCAATAGTGGCCAACGCATGATGGCGTTGGTTCTACTGAGTTTTCGACTTGCAGCAATATTCGTTCACTGTTAACATCGTCGAAACTTACTCCTACTGGTATGTCTCGAGCAAACATAGCTATATCTGATGGACTTCTTTCCTTTCCCTGGGATCTAGGTCTGAGCTCTTTTCCTTTCCCTGGGATCTAGCACCTAAGAGCTTCGAGAAGCCTTTTCAAACATATTTTGCAGTAAAAGGAAAACTTAATTATGCACCATTCGTTTATCTTTTTGCCACTCGAAATTTTTTAATTTCACCGGGAGCAAAACAATTTCCAGTTGCTTATTGTCTTTCCTAAATACACTTGGAAGACTTAAAAGACAAGTAGGTCAAAACACAGCAAGTAAAAACACTGAGTACAAGATTTTTGCCGTCAGATCCCAAAGTACTCTTCTTCTCACTCAACCTGTTATTAGTTTATTAACTAACCTTTAGAGGGAAAGAATGCATAGTTTGTACCATTGGGACACTAAGTCGACTTGAACAAACGTTATTACGAGTTAATGTCAATTTCTATCCTTGAACGTTATCACGATAAGACCGATCCATCCCCCCACCCTATAGGCTAATGTACTCTCTATCCTTGAACGGTACCACGATGTGACCAATCCATCACACCCACTTTATAGACTAATGTTACTCTCTATCCTTGAACGGTACCATGATATGACCAATCCATCCCCCCCCCCAACCTACAGGCTAATTTTACTCTCTATCCTTGAATGGTACCATGATATGACCAATCCACCCCGCTCAACCTATAGACTAATGTTATTCTCTATCTTTGAAAGGTCCCACAATATGATCAATCCATCCCACCCACACCATAGGCTAATGTTACTCTCTATCCTTGAATGGCACCACGATATGACCAATCCACCCTACTCAACCTATAGACTATGTTATTCTTTATCTTTAAAAGGTCCCACAATATGACCGATCCATCCCATCCACAACATAGGCTAATGTTACTCTCTATTCTTGAACGATACCACGAAACGACCAATCCATCCCACCCACCCCATAGGCTAATGTTACTCTCTATCCTTGAACGGTACCACGACGTGACCAATTCATCCCACCTATAGGCTAATGTTACTCTATGTCTTTGAATGGTACTGCGATGTGACCAATCCATCTCACCCACCCTATAGGCTAATGTTCCTCTCTGTCCATGAAAGGTACCACGATGCGACAATCCATCCCACCCTCCCTATAGGCTAATGTTACTCTCTTCACTGAACTTGTAGCATAATATGACCCGTCTATCCCACCCACCATATAGCCCAATTTTATGTCGTTATTAGCAGCTACGTTTACAACAGTTAAAACACTTTAGCCGAAGAAAAATTCCTTTGTTTTGTTGTTTCTTTTCGAACGGCAATGGCAAACCAAAAACTCAGTGCAATCGGATTTGTGGAAGAGCTATATTGCCTAAAGAGGGTGTCAAATACATCATGCTTCAGTTTTCAAATATACTATGCTTCCAATTAGGGACTTGACAGAGATTCAAGCCAAAATACGGACTTCAGGGACTAATTCCGAGCCCTGCTCTAAGTCTAACAGGCCATATTAAACTGCAGCATATTATTCGGCCTAGCCGCAAATGCACTCTATAAAAAAAAGAAAAAAGAGAATCGAACCTTTATTATACATCATTTATCCCTATAAAACTAATATAGTGGCTGCATAGTTGTACGTTATCTACTATGATGTCGGCCGTAGGATTTTCTTTGGGCAAGGGAGGTGGCTACCCCCCCCCCCCCCCCGCTTGCTATGAGGGGTGTGTTTCTAGTGAATTCAACCAAATTTCGGACGACTACGCTATTAGCGATTGTCAGCTGACAACACACACACACACATATATATATATATATATATAGTATATATATATATATATTAATATGAATGTAAAATATCACGAATTTCATCTTTTATCGCACGCGAATATTCGCTGTGTGAGATAGATTCTGCATATAAGGTTAGTTCAACCAACTAACCAAACCGCACCACATTTAGTCGGTCTCATTCGGTTTATTGTTTTCCTGTAAAAATGTCATGTGCTTTTCTGTAGAAGGGAAATTCCTACATTATACGGCATTTCCTAAAAGCTACTCTCTATGTAAGAACTTTCTGAGTTTGAAAGTAAAAAAAAATGTCGATATATAATAATGACTCCAAAAGAAAATAGAACTTTAACCTTATCTTATATAAATATATAAACAGTATATATATATATATATATATATATATATATATATGCGACGGTACGGTTGACTTTCGCAGGTTTTTACAGCTCTGTGCCAAAAATGACCAATGAGTTTAAACCTTATATCATACGAAAACCATATATCACCAACAACGGGTACAACTCCCACAAAAAATAAACCTCAATTTAATGTGTTATTGTTAACGTATAGTCGTTACTTTGGGAAATATACAAAAATCCTTCGAGGGAATTTCTATGTGAAGTCATCACAGGGGAGGGGGGGTATTTCCTGGCATAATTTGAAAAACTTTTCAGAAGTTAATTGAACAAATATTTCCCATTGAAATTAAGGAAAATGGTTAAAACTTAAAACAGGACAGAAATAATCCGTAGATGAGGGGGGGGGGGAGACTGCCCCTTCCTCATCCCTCACTTTTTACGCCTGAAGTTTGACCTTTTCTCCCAATTCTTAAAGAACGACTTCAGTAATTCAATGGCTGTACCTGTTGCAGCATGAAGCTTTGCCTGCTAGTTTTCTTTTTGTTCCCTTCACTTTTCACATTTGATTAGAAGAACTTTTAAAATACTAAAAGACTTCAGCAAAACGATCAAGAGATGACAAGGAGCAGCCCCCCCCCCCCCTCATACACGGAATAATTTTCTATTCGTTGAAGATTATAATGTTGTTCCCTCCTATCAATTGAAACACATTTTATTATTTAATAAGAAACTCGAAAGCCTTTCTTTGCCGGTCAACTGTGATTAAAAACAGACAGTTAGTTCGTACCATTGGGGACACGAGTCGATTTTAACAAACGTTATCCTCTATTTTATTTTATCCTTTTTTACCCTCTATTTGTCGCCCAAAATTATATTTTTTATTCAAAAAATATTAAAATTATAATTTTTGCACGAGAAGATTTGAATTATGAGTGATATTTTTGCCAAAAATGAATGCGTTTGCAACAAATACGACTATTGCAGGGTTTTCGTTAAATTTATGCGTGTGCTGAGAATCAAGAACTAACGTGTTATTAAGACCAATGTCTCTCTGTACTTTTTTTTATTATTGTATATTATTGATTTCTTACACACACGACGATAATTTTGATATTATTCGTTAGCTGAGGATCAACTTTATCGACCTAAGAATTAGCATTTTTGAAAATCGCTTTGCATGATTTTTTCGTCTTGTAACGATATTACATAAAAAAAAACTAGTTTTTTAACTGAAAGTAAGGAGCGACATTAAAACTTAAAACGAACAGAAATTACTCAGTATATGAAATGGATTGTCCCCCTCCGCAATCCCTCACTCTTTACGCTAAAGCTTTAATTGTTTTTAAAACGCAGAATTGTGGCAAAGAGTCAAACTTTAGCGTAAAGAGCGAGAGATTGCGGAGGGGACAATCCATTTCATTTACGGAGTAATTTCTGTTCGTTTTAAGTTTTAATGTCGCTCCTTACTTTCAGTTAAAAAAAACTAGTTTTTTTTATGTAATTTCTGACGTTTTTGAATTAATGCATGTTTGATTTTGACTCTCCACACGTAAACTATTCAAATGAAATTTGCAGTTTAATTCCTTTTTTGGCTAAATGGCTTTCTCTTAGTTTTGATCATTCGATTTTGAGAAATATGGGATGGGGAAGGAGGCCTAGTTGCCATGCAATTTTCGGTTACATAAAAAGGCAACTATTAATTTTAACGAATTTTTTTATTAGCAAAAAATATAGGTAACTTTAGAAATACTTACGTAACAAACTTTTATATTCTTTAATTTTTATTATGTATATGAGGGGGTTTGTATCCTCGTTACTACCTCCTTCTTTACACTAAATCGTAAGTTTTGTCCCAATTCTTTAAGAATGACCCCTGAATCAGAAAGGCCGTAGAATAAATAGTTGAAATTACTAAAAATACTTTAGCATAAAGAGCAAGGTATTTATCTCCTCCTAAATACCTCGCTCTTTATGCTGAAGTATTTTTAGAACCCCTCATATGCGTAATAATCTCTGTTCGTTTTAAGTTTCAATGGTACTTCTTCCTTCCATTTGAAAAGACGTTTTCATGTTTATTTTTCATTGTTTTCTTATAGTAATGCTAGAGAATCCTGCGCCCTTTTCATTGAATTTTTCTTCCCCCATGACGGATTCCTTCAAGGAAAGATCCCTCCAACATAGCCCCCTCTCCTCAGCCCCACCCCCAAACAAAATAAAATCCCCCTGAAAACGTCTGTACACTTCCCAATACCATTACTATATTTAAACACTGGTCAAAGTTTGTAACTTGCAGCCCCCTCCCCCCAGGGATTGTGGGGGAGTAAGTCATCCCCAAAGACATAGTTATTGTGGTTTTCGACTATGCTGAACAAAATGGCTATCTCAAAATTTTGATCCGTTGACTTTGAGAAAAAAATGAGCGTGGGAGGGGGCCTAGATGCACTCCAATTTGTTTGGTCCCTTAAAAAGGGCACTAGAACCTTTCATTTCCGTTAGAATGAGCCCTCTTGCAACATTCTAGGACCACTTGGTCGATAAGACGACCCCTGGAAAAAAAAAAAAAAAACACGCACCCGTGATTTGTCTTCTGGCAAAAAATACAAAATTCCACATTTTTGTAGATAGGAGCTTGAAACTTCTACAGTAGGGTTCTCTGATACGCTGAATCTGATGTGTCATTTTCGCTAAGATCCTACTGTTTCCCCCTGTTTTCCTAAATAAGACATATATTCTCAGGCTCGTAACTTTTGATGGGTAAGACTAAACTTGATGAAACTTATATATTTAAAATCAGCATTAAAATGCGATTCTTTTGATGTAGCTATTGATATCAAAATTCAATTTTTTAGAGTTTTGGTTACTATTGAGCCGGGTCGCTCCTTACTACAGTTCGTTACCACGACTGTTTGAAAACATGAAAGAAAATATTTAATTCTCCTATTTCTAGCCAAGTTTAGACAACTCAAAAGAGATTCTAACCAATGTCACCATTTAGCTCGGCGAATGGTTAAATCTGATAATATCTTTTATTTTTTGGTGCAAGTTACTGTTACAGGTTTGTGGTAAAATCCTACGCTTCACGGGGAGCATAGAACTTACGGTCGTTGGCACATAAAACACGAATAAATTAGAAGAAAACTAATAAATATGACAAAATCATAAAAGAAGACTTGGAAACTAAACTCTGGGTAGGCTAGGAGTGAGGAAAATCACCAGATTTGGACAAAAAGTTTACTCTCTCGGTCAAGTAATTGATAAAATAGAA
>NW_027063269.1:0-38621 GCF_032884065.1 Artemia franciscana | reverse complement strand
GACATAGCTACAATGGTGCGTATCTAATATGGCGCGTAACGACTTACGCGCTCGGGGGGGGTTTGGGGGGGCGCGAAGCGCCCCACCAACTAGGTGTTGGGGTGGCGCGAATCGCCACCCCAACAGCTGGTATATATATATATATATATATATATATATATATATATATATATATATATATATATATGTATATTATATATATATATATATATATATATATATATATATATATATATATATATATATATATATATACCAGCTGTTGGGGTGGCTATATTCACCTTTGAATATATATATATATATATATATATATATATATATATATATATATATATATATATATATATATATATATATGTTTTTAACTACGTAAAACTTGCGAATATACAACATTCTTTGCTGTCCCATTGTCTGTGCATATAAATAGATTGTCAGGTTTACCGACTCTTGAACATGCAACATATAATTGTCCATGGGAAAACAATCCGTATTCAGATCTATACCTCATGATTCTAATGATTGCCCTTGAGCTTTGTTGATGGTGATTGCTAATCGACCATTCCTTGTGTCGCTATCGTCATTTATATATCCCCCTGTGCCCCCCGGCGTCCCCTTTGTAGTTTTGTCCCTGTGTCCCGGTCGTCATTTATATTCCCTGTGTCCCGGTTGTCATTTGTGTCCCGGTGTCCCAGTCTGTGATTTCTCTTTGAGTGTCCCGGGCCTCATTTATATTCCTTGTGTCCCGGTGTCCCGGTCGTCATATATATCCCCCTGTGCCCCCTGGCGTCCCCGTTGTAGTTGTGTCCCTGTGTCCCGGTCGTCATTTATATTCCCTGTGTCCCGGTCGTCATTTCTATCCCGGTGTCCCGGTCTGTATTTTACATTCGTTTTTTAGTTTTGTTTTTCTCCTTTATTTTTCATTTTTTTCCTTTTCTTTTTTTTCTTTTTTAGTTTTTTTAGGTTTTTAGCTTTTTCAGTTTTTTTATTAGTTTTTAGTTTTTTTTCTTTTTAGTTTTTTTGTAGTTTTTACCTTTTTTTAGTTTTTTTAGTTTTTTTTTACTTATGTCCCTGGTCGTCATTTGTACTCCCTGTTTCCCGGTCGTCATTTGTGTCCCGGTGCTTTGTTGATTGCTAATCGAACATTCTTTTTGTCCCGGTCGCTTTTTTTTTAGTGTCGTCATTTATATTCCCTATGTGCCGGTGTCCCGGTCGTCATTTGTGTCCCGATGTCCCAGTCTGTAATTTCCTCAGTTGAAAACATGACGTCAGTCGACACACAAACATGACGTCACCCGACAGACAGACCCGCACTCACACAGACAACTTATTTTTATATATATATATAGATTGTTCCGAGTTTTCATCCGTCACGATGTCTAAGATTGAATAGGATAAAGTTCAACTGGATGCAAAGTCAATTTAGTCCCTTCTTTCTATACTTTTGTGTTACTGTTAAATTGTCAGGTTTACCAACTCTTGAACATGCAACATATAATTGTCCATGGGAAAAACAATCCATATTCAGATCTATACCTCATGATTCTAATGATTGCCCTTGACCTTTGTTGATGGTGATTGCTAATCGAACATTGCCTGTGTCCCCGTCGTCATTTATATATCCCCCCCTGTGCCCCCGGCGTCACCGTTGTAGTTGTGTCCCTGCGTCCCGGTCGTCATTTATATTCCCTGTGTCCCAGTCGTCATCCCGGTGTCTCGGTCGTCATTTGTGCCCCGATGTCCCGGTCTGTATATACATTCATTTTTGAATTGGTATATGATGAAATAAATTTTTAATTTTTTCCCTTTTTTTCTTTTTAGTTTTTTTATTGGTTTTTTACCTTGTTTTAGGTTTTTTAGTTTTTTTCTTTTTTCTTTTTAGTTTTTTTTGAAGTTTTTATCTTTTCAGTTTTTTAATTTTATTTATATTTTTTTAATTTTCTTTTTCTCCTTTATTTTAACACCCGAGGAAGCTGCTCAAAACGAATATATTCAAGCCAAAGTAGCTGAGTTGGTAAAGTGTTATGTTTCAGGTTCTAGGTCCCAGAGGCTCCAGGTTTGAACCTTGGCTTTAGCATTAATACAAAAGAAGAAAAAAACTAAAAAAGGTAAAAACTACAAAAAAACTAAAAAGAAAATTTATATATATATATATATATATATATATATATATATATATATATATATATATATATATATATATATATATATATATATATATATATACTAGCTGTTGGGGTGGCGCTTCGCGCCACCCCAACACCTAGTTGGTGGGGACGCTTCGCGCCCCCCCCCCAAGCCCCCCCCAGCGCGTAAGTCGTTACGCGCCATATTAGTTACGCACCATTGTAGTTGTGTCCCTATGTCCCACCTGTGAATATAGATAGATATATATATAATATATATATATATATATATATATATATATATATATATATATATATATATATATTATATATATATATATTTATATATATATATATATATATATATATATATATATATATATATATATATATATATATATATATATATATATATATATATATATGTGTGTTTTTAACTACGTAAAACTTGCGAATATACAACATTCTTTGCTGTCCCATTGTCTTTGCATATAAATAGATTTTCAGGTTTACCGACTCTTGAACATGCAACATATAATGGTCCATGGGAAAACAATCCGTATTCAGATCTATACCTCATGATTCTAATGATTGCCCTTGAGCTTTGTTGATGGTGATTGCTAATCGACCATTCCCTGAGTCGCCATCGTCATTTATATATCCCCCTGTGCACCCCGGCGTCCCCTTTGTAGTTATGTCCCTGTGTCCTGGTCGTCATTTATATTCCCTGTGTCCCGGTTGTCATTTGTGTCCCGGTGTTCCAGTCTGTGATTTCTCTTCGAGTGTCCCAGGCGTCATTTATATTCCTTGTGTCCCGGTGTCCCGGTCGTCATTTATATCCTCCTGTGCCCCCTGGCGTCCCCATTGTAGTTGTGTCCCTGTGTCCCGGTCGTCATTTATATTCCCTGTGTCCCGGTCGTCATTTGTATCCCGGTGTCCCGGTCTGTATATACATTCGTTTTTTAGTTTTGTTTTTCTCCTTTATTTTTTTCCTTTTTTCTTTTTTTTCTTTTTTAGTTTATTTAGATTTTTAGATTTTTTAGTTTTTTTATTAGTTTTTAGTTTTTTTGTAGTTTTACCATTTTTTTAGTTTTTTTAGTTTTTTTTTTTTACTTATGTCCTGGTCGTCATTTATACTCCCTGTGTCCCGGTCGTCATTTGTGTCTCGGTGCTTTGTTGATTGCTAATTTATATTATATTTATATTTATATTTTTTATATTTATTAATATTTTTTTAGTTTTCTTTTTCTCTTATTTTTCAGTTTTTTCCTTTTTTTAGTTTTTTCTTTTTTAGTTTTTAGTTTTTTTTTGTTTTTTTACCTTTTTTTAGTTTTTTTTAGTTTTTTTAGTTTTTTAGCTTTTTTAGTTTTTTTATTAGTGTTTAGTTTTTTTTTTAGTTTTTGCCTTTTTTTTAGTTTTTTCAGTTTTTTTTAGTTTTTAGTTTTTTACCTTTTTTTAGTTTTTTTTAGTTTTTTAGCTTTTTTAGTTTTTTTTTCTTTTTAGTTTTTTTTTAGTTTTTACCTTTTTTAGTTTTTTTTCTTCTTTTGTATTAGTGTGAAATAATTCAGACGTCATATGCGGACAAACACGACGTCACTCGACAGACAGACAGACAGACATAACCCACAAACAACTTATTTTTATATATATTTATTCATATTTTTTTAGTTTTCTTTTTCTCTTTTATTTTTCAGTTTTTTCCTTTTTTTTAGTTTTTTTCTTTTTTAGTTTTTAGTTTTTTTTAGTTTTTTACCTTTTTTTTAGTTTTTTTTTTAGTTTTTTTAGTTTTTTAGCTTTTTTATTTTTTATTAGTTTTTGTTTTTTTTGTAGTTTTTGCCTTTTTTTATTTTTTTTCAGTTTTTTTTAGTTATTAGATTTTTACCTTTTTTTAGTTTATTTTAGTTTTTCAGCTTTTTTAGTTTTTTTTTCTTTTTAGTTTTTTTTGTAGTTTTTACCTTTTTTAGTTTTTTTTCTTCTTTTGTATTAGTGTGAAATAATTCAGACGTCATATGCGGACAAACATGACGTCACCTGATCCACAGATCCACACACAGACAACTTATTTTTTATATATATAGATACATATTTAACTACGTAAAACTTGCGAACATACAACATTCTTCGCTGTCCAATTGTCTGTCCATATAAATAGATTGTCAGGTTTACCAACTCTTGAACATGCAACATAATAATTGTCCATGGGAAAACAATTCGTATTCATATCTATACCGCATTTTTCTAACGATTGCCCTTGAGCTTTGTTGATGGTGATTGCTAATCGAACATTCCCTGTGTCCCCGTCGTCATCTATATATCCCCCTGTGCCCCCGGCGTCCCCGTTGGAGTTGTATCCCCTGTGTCCAGGTCGTCATTTATATTCCCTGTGTCCCGGTCGTCATTTGTGTCCCGGTATCCCAGTCTGTAATTTCTCTTAGAGTGTCCTGGTCGTCATTTATATAGATATATAGATACAGTTTCATTTCAGTTTTTTTTGTTTTTTAGTTTTTTCTTTTCTTATTTTTTTCTTTTTTAGTTTTTCTTTTTTAAGTTTCTTCTTTTTATTGATAATAAACCTCAAAATTTTGGGTATCTGTTTTAAGGTTTTCGAATTACCTTAATCTTTTGTCAAAATATATTGAAACATTTGTGGAATTCCCAGTTTTTTTAGTTTTTTCTTTTTTTTTAGCTGTTTAGGTTTTTTTACTTTTTTTTTCTTTTTAGTTTTTTACCTTTTTATTTTTTTTTACATTTTTCCTTTTTAAGTTTTTTTCTTTTTTTAATTTTTTATTTAGTTTTTTTTTAGTTTTTTCTTTTTAGTTTTGTTTTTTAGTTTTTTACCATTTTTGTTTTTTCGAATTACTTTAACCTATTGTCAAAATATTTCGAAATATTTATGCAATTTCCAGTTTTTACATTCTAGTTTGTTTTCTTTTATATATATAGAAGATATAATCTGGCGTAATGGACAGACAACTTATTTTTATATATATTGTCAAAATATATTGAAATATTTGTGCAATTCCCAGTTTGTTTAGTTTTTTCTTTTTTTTTAGTTTTTTAGCTTTTTTTAGTTTTTTTTAGTTTTTTATCTTTTTTATGTTTTTTCTTTTTGGGTTTTTTCTTTTTTTTTATTTTTTCAATTTTTAATTTTTTTTTTAGTTTTTTCTTTTTATTTTTTTTTTTGTTTTTTATCATTTTTCTTTTTTCGAATTACTTTAATCTATTGTCAAAATATTTCGAAATGTTTATGCAATTTCCAGTTTTTACATTCTAGTTTGTTTTCTTTTATATATATAGAAAATATAATCTGGCGTAACGGACAGACAACTTATTTTTATATATATATATATATATATATATATATATATATATATATATATATATATATTATATATATATATATAATATATATATATATATATATATATATATATATATATATATATATATATAAGTTGTCTGTCTGTCTGTGGATCTTTTTATTTTTTTATTTTTATTTATATTTTTTTAATTTTCTTTTTTTTCCTTTATTTTAACACCCGAGGAAGCTGCTCAAAACGAATGTATTCAAGCCAAAGTAGCTGAGTTGGTAAAGCGTTATGTTTCAGGTTCTAGGTCCCAGAGGCTCCAGGTTTGAACCTTGGCTTTAGCATTAATACAAAAGAAGAAAAAAAACTAAAAAAGGTAAAAACTACAAAAAAACTAAAAAGAAAATTTATATATATATATATATATATATATATATATATATATATATATATATATATATATATATATATATTATATATATATATATTATACTAGCTGTTGGGGTGGCGCTTCGCACCACCCCAACACCTAGTTGGTGGGGCGCTTCGCGCCCCCTCAAGCCCCCCGCGCGCGTAAAATCGTTACGCGCCATATTAGTTACGCGCCATTGTAGTTGTGTCCCTGTGTCCCACCTGTGAATATAGATAGATTTATATATGTGTTTCAAACTGCGTAAAAATTTGCGAATATACAACATTTTTGGCTTTCCCACTACTGGGAGCTTTCCGTCTCCAATTGCCAGCAATTGATCTGAAAATATTTGACCAGAGTCATCGTTTTGCAATCGGACACGCATATTTGTAGTTAATTTTAATATTTTTTACGTGTGCCCATAAATTAGAATTTTTCAGGCAAGCATTCATTTCGTCTGCAGGAGTTAAACTACGTAAAAATTGCGAATTTACAACATTCTTGGCTTTCCCATTGTCTGTGCATATACAAAGCCGTATGTACTAATAATGGCGTCATATGCAAACGCTCATTTTACAAACAAACAAACATGCATACTTAACCGCTTCACTTGGTTCCAAAACTGTGTCGATTGACTTGTAAAGGACTGCCTGGTCTCGAATCTTGGTCAAAACAATATTGTTGATTTCGTGGACGTCTATATTTTTGGGTGCGAGAATCGCTCTTTCACTTAGCCATTTATTATTTTTATAATTTTTTAGAATATTCGGAAATACTTTTTCAATCAATTCATTTTTGGACGTCACTAAATTACAGAAATCAGCAGGTAGTTGTATACGTCCTGAAATTGAGTATCGTATCATAAATGTCTTTTTGTTCCGACGTTAACTTGGAAATTGTTATTTTGTACATACGACAATAGATCACTCGTACTGTAACTTTGTTCACGATCCAATTCTATATATGTCGAAACAGCAGCGATACGGCTAGATGAAGGCATTCCCAAATCCTGAAGAGGTTTGTTTGCCATACGTATGTACAAATCTTCTATAATAACTAAAGTGTAGTTATAAATTTCTGATGTAAAATCAAAAGTCATATCTGACGACTCTAACTGTTTTCGATGGCGGACATTTTTGACTTATATTTTCCCCATAACTCTGTAGGAGCTGATGGAGAGCAAGTTGTTAAAATGATGCCAAACAATGCACGAATTTCACTTGGGGTTGACGTTTCGCACGCGTCATTGATGCAGTTATCCCAGTGTTGGTCATTCTCCAATAAATTCAGAGCTTGGCATGCACTACGGTAAGTGTCATGTATAGTACCGTTTACAGTTCTCAAATACTCAAAGGTTGTCGGACCGGGTACATTCACCAAAAACAGGCTTAGAAAGAAGCATTCATGTTGATTGGGGTGACCGGTATAGAGTCTTCCTATCGTGGTATCTTTGAAGATGGTAGGTTGGCCGTCGACTGACTTACCCTGTTTTCGACGTTCAAATACTTTATTTTTAGTATTCCACGTATAATACGAAGGCACTTCAGTATACAGCAGTTTCTTTGCAAAAGAATCATTTTTGCAAAGCGAAAAAAAAGCTGTTTATTTTGTATCCGGTGATTCAGGGCTCTTTGTTGCACGTTAGTTTCCGAGAAATAAACACGTTGACCATTCTGTAAATGTACCGCTAAGTGAACAACAGCTGGACTACGTTCATGTATCGGAAATGAAAGAACTCGCCAAACAGCTTTCATTACTGCTTATGTATCTTCCAGCCTGATATTGTGTGTCCCGGTCGTCATTTGTGTCCCGGTATCCTAGTCTGTAATTTCTCTTTGAGTGTCCCGGTCGTTATTTATATTCCCTCTGTCCCGGTCGTCATTTGTGTCCCGGTCTGTAATTTCTCTTTGAGTGTTTTTCTTTTTAGTATTTTTTAGTTTTTTACATTTTTTCTTTTTTCAGTTTTCTTTTTCTTCTTTATTTTTCAGCTTCACTATGAAATACATATCGCCGAACCTTTGTTTTTTTAACTAAAATCTGGTAGGCATTGATGACCTTATCCAAGTCAAAATCCCAAACCCAGTCATCATCGCTATCATTTTCAGTTTTAATATGTTTTGACTCTCGCTGTCCAGGAGGATCTTCATCTAACTGCGCGGTTTTGCGTTCTTTAGCCTCAAGCCTGTTTCCTTGCTGTTCTTTTGATTCCTTGGCACGCTTTCTTTTCTGACTTTCTCTATCAGCAGCAAGTTTTTTGGCATAGACTCTTTGAGCATCTTCATCAGTCATTGTAAACTTAAACATTAATAGAATTCTATGCGAACATATGTCTTATATAACTTGAATGACGTCACCTTCAAAGCAAAAATGATGGCAACTAATTTCATGACGTCAGCCGAAACATGACGTCACCTGATCCACAGATCCACAGATCCACAGACAACTTATTTTTATATATATAGATAGATAGATAAATATATATATATATCTATACTAGCTGTTGGGGTGGCGCTTCGCGCCACCCCAACACCTAGTTGGTGGGGGCGCTTCGCGCCCCCCCCAAGCCCCCCCGCGCGCGTAAGTCGTTACGCGCCATAATAGTTACGCGCCACTGTAGTTGTGTCCCTATGTCCCACCTGTGAATATAGATATAGATATATATATATATATATATATATATATCTATATATCTATATATAATATATCTATAATATATCTATATATCATATCATATCATATCATATCATTATATCTATATATCTATAATATATCTATATATCATATATCTATATATAATATATATATATATATATATATATATATATATATATATATATATATATATATATATATATATATATATATATATATATATATATATATATATATATATATATATATATATATATATATATATATATATATATATATGGTTTTAACTACGTAAAACTTGCGAATATACAACATTCTTTGCTGTCCCATTGTCTTTGCATATAAATAGATTGTCAGGTTTACCGACTCTTGAACATGCAACATATAATGGTCCATGGGAAAACAATCTGTATTCAGATCTATACCTCATGATTCTAATGATTGCCCTTGAGCTTTGTTGATGGTGATTGCTAATCGACCATTCCCTGTCCCGGTGTCCCAGTCGTCATTTACATCCCCATGTTTCCCCCGGTGTCCCCGTTGTAGTTGTGTCCCTGTGTCCCGGTCGTCATTTATATTCCCTGTGTCCCGGTCGTCATTTGTATCCCGGTGTCCCGGTCTGTATATACATTCGTTTTTTAGTTTTGTTTTTCTGCTTTATTTTTTTCCTTTTTTTTTCTTTTTTAGCTTATTTAGATTTTTAGATTTTTTAGTTTTTTTATTAGTTTTTAGTTTTTTTTTTCTTTTTAGTTTTTTTGTCCCGGTCGTCATTTATATCCCCCTGTTTCCCCCGGTGTCCCCGTTGTAGTTGTGTCCCTGTGTCCCGGTCGTCATTTATATTCCCTGTGTCCCGGTCGTCATTTGTATCCCGGTGTACCGGTCTGTATATACATTCGTTTTTTAGTTTTGTTTTTCTCCTTTATTTTTTTCCTTTTTTTTTCTTTTTAAGTTTATTTAGATTTTTAGATTTTTTAGTTTTTTTATTAGTTTTTAGTTTTTTTTTTCTTTTTAGTTTTTTTTGTAGTTTTTACCTTCTTTTTAGTTTTGTTAATTTTTTTTTTACTTATGTCCTGGTCGTCATTTATACTCCCTGTGTCCCGGTGCTTTGTTGATTGCTAATCGAACATTCCTTTTGTCCTGGTCGCTTTCTCTTTGAGTGTCGTCATTTATTTTTTTCTAACCAAAAATAAACTAAAAAGAAAAAAAGGGGAAAAATACAAAATTTGTTTCATCATTTACCATTTCAAAAACAAATGTATATACAAACTGGGACACCGGAATACAAATGACGACCGGGACACAGGGAATATAAATGACGACCGGGACACAGGGACACAACTACAACGGGGACGCCGGGGGGCACAGGGGGATATATAAATGACGATGGGGACACAAAGAATGTTCGATTAGCAATCACCATCAACAAAGCTCAAGGGCAATCATTAGAATCATGAGGTATAACTAAAAAAAAATAAAAAAAAGGCAGAAAACTAAAACCTAAAAAAACGACCAATTCAAAAACGAATGTATATACAGACTGGGACACCGGGACACAAATGATGACCGGGACACCGGGACACAAGGAATATTAAATACGCCCGGGACCATCAAAGAGAATTCACAGACTGGGACACCGGGACATAAATGACGACCGGAACGCATGGAATATAAATGACGATCGGGACACCGGGGGGCACACGGGGATATATAAATGACGACGGCGACACAGGGAATCGTCGATTAGCAATCACCATCAACAAAGCTCAAGGGCAATCATTAGAATCATGAGGTATAGATCTGAATACGGATTGTTTTCCCATGGACCATTATATGTTGCATGTTCAAGAGTCGGTAAACCTGACAATCTATTTATATGCACAGACAATGGGACAGCAAAGAATGTTTTATATTCGCAAGTTTTACGTAGTTAAAAACATATATCTATATATATATATATCTATATTCACAGGTGGGACATAGAAACACAACTACAATGGCGCGTAACTAATATGGCGCGTAACGACTTACGTGCGCGGGGGGGCTTGGGGGGTTGGCGCGAAGCGCCCCCACCAACTAGGTATATACCTAGTATATCCACCAACTAGTATATATATATATATATAAGTTGTCTGTCTGTCTGTGGATCTGGTGACGTTATGTTTCTGTGTCGGCTGACGTCATGAAATTGGTTGTCGTCATTTTTGCTTTGACGGTGACGTCATTAATGGTATTTAAGACATGCGTTCACGGAAAAATGTTTAATTGTAAAATGACTGAAGAACCTACAATGGCAACAGCCGAGGAAGCTGCTCAAAGAGTCTATGCCAAAAAACTTGCAGCTGATAGAGAAAGTAAGAAAAGAAAGCGTGCCGAGGAATCACAAGAACAGCAAGAAAACAGGCTTGCAGCTGATAGAGAAAGTAAGAAAAGAAAGCGTGCCGAGGAATCACAAGAACAGCAAGAAAACAGGCTTGCGGCTAAAGAACGCAAAACCGCGCAGTTAGATGAAAATCCACCTGGAAAGCGAGAGTCAAAACATATCAAAACTGAAAATGATAGCGATGATGATTGGGTTTGGGATTTTGACTTGGATAAGGTCATCAATGCCTACCAGATTTAAGTTAAAAAACAAAGGTTCGGCGATATGTACTTCATAGTGACACTGAAAAATAAAGAAGAAAAAAAAACTGAAAAAATGTAAAAAACTAAAAAAAACTAAAAAGAAAAAACACTCAAAGATAAATTACAGACCGGGACACAAATGACGACCGACACAGAGGGAATATAAATGACGACCAGGAACCTCACAGAAAAATTACAGACTGGGACACCCGGACACAAATCACGACCGGGAATATAAATGACGACCGGGTCGCAGGGACACAACTACAACGGGGACGCCGGGGGCACAGGCGGGATATATAATTGACGACTGAGACACGGAGATTGTTTGAATAGAAATTACTGACCGGGACACAAATGACGACCGGGACAGTGGGACACAGGGAATATAAATGACGACCGGGAAACTCAAAGAGAAAATACAAACTGGGACATCAGGACACAAATGACGACCGGGACACAGGGAATATAAATGCTATTTATATGCACAGACAATGGGACAGCGAAGAATGTTGTATATTCGCATGTTTTACGTAGTTAAAAATATATATTTATATCTATCTCTATTCACAGGTGGGACACAGGGACACAGCTACAATGGCGCGTAACTAATATGGCGCGTAACGACTTACGCGTGCGGGGGGGGAATGGGGGGCGCGAAGCGCCCCACCAACTAGGTGTTGGGGTGGCGCTTCGCGCCACCCTTACAGCTAGTATTTATATATATATATAAATAAGTTGTTTGTCTGTCTGTCGCCTGACGTCATTATAAGGATTGAGCTGTATGTCGTCATGAAATTAGTTGTCGTCATGTTTATTATGACGATGCTTAGTATATATATATATATATATATATATATATATATATATATATATATATATATATATATATATATATATATATATATATATATATATATATATATCTTCTATATATATAAAAATAAGTTGTCTGTCTGTGGATGTGTGGATCAGGTGACGTCACCTGAAAAAACTGGATCAGGTGACGTCAAAACTGAAAAAACTAAAAAAAGGCAAAAACTACAAAAAAAAACTAAAAACTAATAAAAAAATAAAAAAGCTAAAAAACTAAAAAAACTAAAAAAAGGCAAAAACTACAAAAAAAACTAAAAGCTAATAAAAAAGCTAAAAAACTAAAAAAACTAAAAAAAGGCAAAAACTACAAAAAAAACTAAAAACTAATAAAAAAAATAAAAAAGCTAAAAAACTAAAAAAACTAAAAAAACTAAAAAAAGGTAAAAAAAGGTAAAAAACTAAAAAAACTAAAAAACTAAAAACTAAAAAAACTAAAAAAAAGGAAAAAACTGAAAAATAAGCTAAAATAAAGGTAAAAACCAATAAAAAACTAAAAAAAAAACTGAAAAAACTAAAAAAAGGCAAAAACTACAAAAAAAACTAAAAACTAATAAAAAAAAGTAAAAAAGCTAAAAAACTAAAAAAACTAAAAAAAACTAAAAAAAGGTAAAAAACTAAAAAAAAATAAAAAATAAAAAAAAAATAAAAAAAGGAAAAAACTGAAAAATAAGCTAAAATAAAGGTAAAAACCAATAAAAAACTAAAAAGAAAAAAAGGAAAAAACTAAAAAAAATTTTCATCTAAAAAACTAAAAAAGGTAAAAACTAAAAGAACTAAAAAAGAAAAAAATAAATGACGACACTCAAAGAGAAAGCGACCAGGACAAAAGGAATGTTCGATTAGCAATCAACAAAGCACCGGGACACAGGGAGTATAAATGACGACCAGGACATAAGTAAAAAAAAACTAACAAAACTAAAAAGAAGGTAAAAACTACAAAAAAACTAAAAAGAAAAAAAAACTAAAAACTAATAAAAAAACTAAAAAATCTAAAAATCTAAATAAACTAAAAAAGAAAAAAAAAGGAAAAAAATAAAGGAGAAAAACAAAACTAAAAAACGAATGTATATACAGACCGGGACACCGGGATACAAATGACGACCGGGACACAGGGAATATAAATGACGACCGGGACACAGGGACACAACTACAACGGGGACACCGGGGGAAACAGGGGGATATAAATGACGACCGGGACACCGGGACAGGGAATGGTCGATTAGCAATCACCATCAACAAAGCTCAAGGGCAATCATTAGAATCATGAGGTATAGATCTGAATACAGATTGTTTTCCCATGGACCATTATATGTTGCATGTTCAAGAGTCGGTAAACCTGACAATCTATTTATATGCAAAGACAATGGGACAGCAAAGAATGTTGTATATTCGCAAGTTTTACGTAGTTAAAACCATATATATATATATATATATATATATATATATATCTATCTATATTCACAGGTGGGACATAGGGACACAACTACAATGGCGCGTAACTATTATGGCGCGTAACGACTTACGCGCGCGGGGGGGCTTGGGGGGGGGGCGAAGCGCCCCACCAACTAGGTGTTGGGGTGGCGCGAAGCGCCACCCCAACAGCTAGTATATATATATATATATATATATATATATATATATATATATATATATATCATCCAACCTTCTTTTAATCATCCAACCTTCTTTCATTCATACAACCTTCTTTCAATCATACAACCTTTCTTTCAATCCTACAACCTTCTGTCTGTCGCCTGACGTCATTATAAGGATTGAGCAGCCTTCTTTCAAACAAGCCTTTAACATTGTTTCTCATAGGAACTAAAAAATAATTCGGATCCTAATTGATTGGAAGACCAGTGCAAATAAAGGGTACCCAGGACACAACAACTTAAAAGACAGCAAATACAGCATATATAATACGTTCCACAAAAGGCGAAATAGAGTCTCTTAAAATGTTTCATCATATTTGATAGACTTTTGTCACACTCGGAAACGTACATTATGCCTTTAGTATCGGGTACTTCTTTACAACTTAAACTATCAATTTTTTTTACTGCTATTTCCTCCTGGCTCCGTTTTCTTTTGTTTTTCTGCCATATTTTTTCTATATATGAAGAAGGTTCACAACAAGATGCAGGGATGACTTCCTCTTGAGGTTCAATTTCATATTGCTTTTGAATTGCTACCATCCTCACATTTCCTCCTAAATTCAAATTACTGAGACCACAACAACCAAATGCATTGTGAAATTGCTCCATTGTTTTAATGTTGTTTTGCTTTATGGATGTAATATATATTTTATTAATTTTGCCCTCTAGAAACTCAGTGGTAAAAGAAAAGGGCAAAAAAGAGATCACTGGGATTAAAAACCCTATTCCACAGAAAATCAGCAGCCTTCCTGATTTGAATTTGGACAAAATAACAGCTACAACAGCTAAAGGAATTGTAACTAGTTGAATGGCTAATATAGCCATTTTTAAAAAAATTGATAATTTTAAATTGTAGCAAATGTAAATTATAGCAAATGACACAAAAAACGTGATTAGTAACGCACACAAAAAAATAACAAAAGACAAAAATTTTTGTGTTGTTATTTTGGTACTATTTTTCATTTTCTTATATGTATAGATTAGATTCAAAAACATGATTTGCGTGAATGAATGAGCATTATTCGTTCTGATTTTTAGTCTTATTTTTTTTTTTTTTGATAGAATTTAAGGTGTAATAAAAATTTCATCGAGGATTTTCACATCCTCTGAATATTTTCTGTATTAACTAACTAGACTTTTCAAACAAAATACAGACATACAAAAGCAGTTCATTTTCATTAATAACATCGCAAGTGCTTCCCCTCTGTCGGAATTTTCGCCTTCTTGTCAGACAAAAGAAATTCGTCAAACGCCAGAATTTTGTCGGATTCTTAGTAAAAAACGGATATTTGTCGGATTTTGAATTATTTTCTAGATTTTCTACTTTTTTTTACTGAAGAAAGATTTTAAAACTAGCGAAATAGGTGGGCCGTTCTCAAACTGATAAAAGGAATCAAATGTTTAAGCAAGGCTCAATTTTTGCTTTGCAGTTTCCTTCTGTAATGAGGAGTTGTAGACTTCCTTGATATGGTTGAGTGTTGTGATAGGAAATTAAAAACAATTTTCAACCATATTTGTGATGTTCTTCAAAATAAAAATATACCCACAGAGAACTGAGTAGGATTCTGTGTGGACACTTCTAATGCCATATTTGGTTGTGATAAATCGGTTTTGAACAAGTCAACTATAAATGTGCTTGTAAGTTATATGTGGAAGCGGTGATCTTGCTATTAAAATGTTCATCTGTAAGTGTGTTTGTAAGTTATATGTGGAGACGGTGAAGCTAATCAAGCCACTATTCTCGTTCGAAAACAAACCGTTTACTTTGAGTCAGATCCTTGACCCTAAGAAAGCCTCATACGTGGTTTTTTCTTAGATTCTACAGAGATGTAGCACACTGTCTTGGGACCGAAGAAAGATAACCGAAGAGTAATAGTGATGTTGACCACCTTTTGATCCTCCTAATGTGGCAGATGTTTGGGATTTTTGGCGTCTTTTCACTTCTATAAGAACACCAAATGTTACTTAAAGGTTCTCCAACATAATCATTGTTTTCCAACATCTCCTGGCCTTGTCTTTTTCGAGTGTTGTTGGTGATTGGCTGTTTCCAAACTTGAACCATGTTTAAACAGATAATGGAAATTCTTTCAAAAGTCTAACCTTTACCTCAGTTATGCAGGCCAAGGTTGGCATGAAAACAAAAAGACATGTGCCCAATGATTTAGATATGATATCGATACCCCTACTTAAACTGCTCAAAACTGTGAAATTCAACTTCACGGTGTTTAGTTTAGTTTAAAAAAATGTACAGCAGAATAAAAGAAAACTAAATTAGGAAAGGTTGTTCTGTATTTTAGGAAAAAATGGTTTTATATGAATTTATTTAAATGCATGAGGTGAAAAACAACTAAACATAGCTTGAATAACGTGCAAATGGTATTTTTTTTTAATAGTAAAGACATATACGTTAGCATTGAAGAAGGAAGAGGTGTAGGACAGACAGTGTTAAAGCTTTTCTTTTGAAAAGATAAAAGATGCCAATGCGACAGAGTATTGTCAGATTTTTCGGTTGGATTCAATAATTTGTTGGATTTTAGATCAGTGGTGTGTCGGAAAGAATGTAAGATTTTATTAGGTTGAGTGTTGGAAAGAATGTAAGATTTTATTTGGTCGGGTGTCGGAATTTACAGATTTTTTAAGCTGACCAATTGTAAATCTGGTAGGAACAAATTGGAATCACTGAATAGTGTCACTGTTCTATAACTTTTTTTATTAGCTGGCATCAAAATCTTCTAGAAAAAATGAAGGAGAAAAGTAAAGGATGAGCAAGGAAAAAGAAATTACTAAAAGATATGAAACCGGGTCACTTTGTAAAATGATTCGACTGAAATAATATCACCCAAAAGAAAATCTTAATTCAAAATCTACAAGTTTCTATATAAAATCCAAAAATATATACATTGTCTCAACAAGAATTCTACTTTTTGAATAAAATTACAAAAGCGCAAGAAAATTTAAAAATTAATTGTGACATAGATAACTTTAAGATCATGTGCATACAAGCCTCAAGGTTTTATTCTCCAAACAAACAGGTCCAGTCAAAAATGGATCTCAGAGCAGCTGGCTTGAGCCTTGAAAAGGACAGAGGTTATAAAACGGTGGACATTCTGGGAACTAATATGCCGCCTGACTCCAATCTGATTTTGACTGTTATTCAATATTTCTGTAACAGAAAGGTAAAAAAACGTACACAAAAAAAAATTTTACTAAAATTACACACCACAGTTATGGGTTAGGTTATTCTTCTACAATAGCGCTTAATCCAAGAACCTCAGGAATAACATCACTAGAAACGGAAGGTTCCTGATTAGAGAAATCAATCAGTTGTCTCCGTTGACAAGCAGCCTTAGGAAATTCGGAGCTATCATACCGTAGACTACGTAGATACCGTTTTAATTCTTCTTTGTTCGACTTTTTAATAAAATAGACTATACAAATTGATGTTAATAGACTGCACAAACTTACGGAAATAGACTTTACAAAATTAGGGAAATATACTTTACAAATTTATGAAAATAGACTGAACAAACTTATAGAAATAGACTGTACAAACTTATAGAAATAGACTTTAAAAAGGTATAGAAATAGACTGTACAAACTTATGAAAATAGACTCTACACATTTATGGAAACAGACTACTTCACTGCTTTTTTTAATGGGACAAGTAGCAAGCTTGTCACCCTACCTTGCTGCAGCGGGGATCAAAACCTGGTACTCCGTATTGCCAAGCAGAACATCAATCCTCTGTGTTACAACAGGTTATTAACAAGTGCAGAAAATCCAGTTTCACATAAATAAATAGTTGCAAATAAGACTAGTGTTCTCATTGCTGTTTCAAACATTGTGATATATGAGAGAGAAAGTTCGATAAAAATGAAAATTTAATTGCACATCAACTAGATCCAAGAATCAGAAACCAACGCATATATTGAGGCGATTGCGCCACAGATTAAGAAATAAAATAGACCATAACTCTTAAAAACAGTATCGTCTTGAAACACAAAGTACTATATTAGAACTGCCTTGCCTAAACTCCTATTAGGAAAGTGACAGTATCTTCACTTCAACACCATAGAAAATACATTGGCTTGAAAATCAAGAATATTGGTTTGAACTTTGACATTCTACATTGACGGCGTCTTTTTTTTCCCGTTTTATCCACTCGGCTAGTCTAGTACTGGAAAATCATAGATCTTTCAAAGGCTCGTTTTCAAAGAAATTGCTACATTAGTTCTTTTGCAATAAAAAAAACAAATAGTTTTAAAAATGGAATCACTTCTCACAAAAAAATGCATAAAACCTAACTGCACGTACAAGCCTAATGAATGATGTCATAATCGTAGGATGGAAACATATTGACGTAGTATGTGAATGCAAAAGTTATAACAATTTTATTTTTCGACATCATAATATAAGAAATACATAATGGATCGTTATAGTTCTTTATAAATGGGGACTATCTAAGTTTCATCGGATGTAGCTGAAACCTAGCAAAGACCATCCCACGTGGTATTGGACAAGGTGGATTTAATATTGCACTTCAGTTTTTGATCTGACTTTATTCTTAGGAATTATGGGTTATTTTTTTTTCTATCGGACATACTCATCTCTTATAAGTTACAAGCTACTGCCGCAACCTGGATTATTATGATCCTTTATATGAAATTATCTACTAGATTTCAGGTATATCCAATAATCCGATAACATGTTAATAACCTTTTGTAGCACAGTGGATTCATACTCTGCTTGGTAATACGGAGTATCAGAGTTCGATCCCTGTTGCAGCAAGGTTGGGACACAAGCATCCTAGTAATCCCTTTAGAAAACATACAGCAAACACCTAATGATTCAAATCATCGAAACCATTGGTTTCGTTTTCATATTTCTTCTGTATTGCATGAATTCTCACATTACCTTCAATATTAAAATTAGTTAGGCAACAGCAACCCAAACTTCTGTGAAACTGGCCAATTTGTTCTAAATTATTTTCGTTTATTGTGTCATAAAACATTTTATTGATTTATCAAGTTATTTGCAGTCTTATCTGCAATTTTGTATTTATGTGAAACAGGATTTTCTGTACTAGCTAATAACCTTTTGTAATTGATGCTTTTTGTTTTGATGCTCTGCTTATAAGAAACGTACTCTTTTTTTATACTAGGTTGCAAGCTAGTGCGGCAACCCAGATTATAATAATCTTTAAGTAAAACTCTTTACTAGATTTCAGATATATCCGATAATCTGATAATCCGTTAATAACCTTCTGTAGCACAGTGGATTGATGCTCTTGCTTGGCAATGCAGAGTAATAGAGTTTGATACCTGATAGCGCAAGGTTGGAGACATCCCTCCTAGTATTCTCTTAAGAAAACACACAGTAAACACCTAATGATTCAAATCATCGAAGAAATTAGTTGGGACTATCTATTCTTTCTAATGCTTTTTCTTCCATGTTTTGATTTCTGAAGTGTTTCTGCCACATTTTTGTATTTGCAAAGAAGGCTCACAACAAGAAGCAGGGACGACTTCATCTGCATGTTCATTTTCATATTCATTCTGTACCGCGCGTGTAAGTCGTTACGCGCTATAATAGTTGTGTCCCTATGTCCCACCTGTGAATATATATATATATATATATATATATATATATATATATATATATATATATATATATATATATATATATATATATATATATATATATATATATATAAAAATAAGTTGTCTGTCCGTTACGCCAGATTATATCTTCTACTAGCTGTTGTGTCCCGGTTTCCCAGTCGTCATTTGTGTCTCGGTGTCCCGGTCTGAAATTTCTATTCGAACAATCCCTGTGTCCCAGTCGTCATTTATATATCCTGCCTGTGCCCCCGGCGTCCCCGTTGTAGTTGTTTCCCTGTGTCCCGGTCGTGATTTGTGTCCGGGTGTCCCAGTCTGTAATTACTCTTTGGGGTTCCCGGTCGTCATTTATATTCCCTGTGTCCCGGTCGTCATTTGTGTCCCGGTATGTAATTTCATCAGTTGATAAACATGACGTCAGGCGACAAACAACTTCATGACGCATACAGCTCAATCCTTATAATGACGTCAGTCAACAAACATGACGTCACTCGACACACACACACAGACAACTTATTTATATATATATATCTATATATATAAAAATAAGTTGTCTGTCCGTTACGCCAGATTATATCTTCTACTAGCTGTTGGGGTGGCGCTTCGCGCCACCCCAACACCTATAATATAATGGTCCATGGGAAAACAATCCGTATTCAGTTCTATACCTCATGATTCTAATGATTGCCCTTGAGCTTTGTTGATGGTGATTGCTAATCGATCATTCCCTGAGTCGCCATCGTCATTTATATATCCCCCTGTGCACCCCGGCGTCCCCTTTGTAGTTATGTCCCTGTGTCCCGGTCGTCATTTATATTCCCTGTGTCCCGGTCGTCATTTGTGTCCCTGTGTTCCAGTCTGTGATTTCTCTTTGAGTGTCCCGGGCGTCATTTATATTCCTTGTGTCCCGGTCGTCATTTATATCCCCCTGTGCCCCCCGGCGTCCCCATTGTAGCTGTGTCCCTGTGTCCCGGTCGTCATTTATATTCCCTGTGTCCCGGTCGTCATTTGTATCCCGGTGTCCCGGTCTGTATATACATTCGTTTTTTAGTTTTGTTTTTCTCCTTTATTTTTTTCCTTTTTTCTTTTTTTTCTTTTTTAGTTTATTTAGATTTTTAAATTTTTTGGTTTTTTTATTAGTTTTTAGTTTTTTGTAGTTTTTACCATTTTTTTAGTTTTTTTAGTTTTTTTTTACTTATGTCCTGGTCGTCATTTATACTCCCTGTGTCCCGGTCGTCATTTGTGTCTCGGTGCTTTTTTGATTGCTAATTTATATTATATTTATATTTATATTTTTTATATTTATTAATATTTTTTTAGTTTTCTTTTTCTCTTATTTTTCA
Organism: Artemia franciscana; assembly: GCF_032884065.1. Lineage (NCBI taxonomy): Eukaryota > Metazoa > Arthropoda > Branchiopoda > Anostraca > Artemiidae > Artemia > Artemia franciscana. The sequence continues at coordinate 18,015 of NW_027063269.1, read as the reverse complement.
GTTTTTTCCTTTTTTTTAGTTTTTTCTTTTTTAGTTTTTAGTTTTTTTTTTGTTTTTTACCTTTTTTTAGTTTTTTGAGTTTTTTTAGTTTTTTAGCTTTTTTAGTTTTTTTATTAGTTTTTAGGTTTTTTTTAGTTTTTGCCTTTTTTTAGTTTTTTCAGTTTTTTTAGTTTTTAGTTTTTTACCTTTTTTTAGTTTTTTTTTAGTTTTTTAGCTTTTTTAGTTTTTTTTCTTTTTAGTTTTTTTTGTAGTTTTTACCTTTTTTAGTTTTTTTTCTTCTTTTGTATTAGTGTGAAATAATTCAGACGTCATATGCGGACAAACACGACGTCACTCGACAGACAGACAGACAGACATAACCCACAAACAACTTATTTTTATATATATTTATTCATTTTTTTTTTAGTTTTCTTTTTCTCTTTTATTTTTCAGTTTTTTCCTTTTTTTTAGTTTTTTTCTTTTTTAGTTTTTAGTTTTTTTTTAGTTTTTTACCTTTTTTTAGTTTTTTTTAGTTTTTTTAGTTTTTTAGCTTTTTTTGTTTTTTTATTAGTTTTTATTTTTTTTGTAGTTTTTGCCTTTTTTTATTTTTTTCAGTTTTTTTTAGTTATTAGATTTTTACCTTTTTTTAGTTTTTTTTAGTTTTTTAGCTTTTTTAGTTTTTTTTTCTTTTTAGTTTTTTTTTGTAGTTTTTACCTTTTTTAGTTTTTTCTTCTTTTGTATTAGTGTGAAATAATTCAGACGTCATATGCGGACAAACATGACGTCACCTGATCCACAGATCCACACACAGACAACTTATTTTTATATATATAGATATATATATATATATATAAAACATTCTTCGCTGTCCCATTGTCTGTGCATATAAACAGATTGTCAGGTTTACCGACTCTTGAACATGAAACATATAATTGTCCATGGGAAAAACAATCCGTATTCAGATCTATACCTCGTGATTCTAATGATAGCCCTTGAGCCTTGTTGATGGTGATTGCTAATCGAACATTCCTTGTGTCACCGTCGTCATTTATGTATCCCCCTGTGCCCCCGGCATCCCCTTTGTAGTTGTGTCCCTGTCGTCATTAATATTCCCTGTGTCCCGGGCGTCATTTGTGTCCCGGTGTCCCAGTCTGTAATTTCTCTTTGAGTTTCCCGGTCGTCATTTATATTCCCTGTGTCCCGGTGTCCCGGTCGTCATTTTTGTCCCGGTTTCCCGGTCTGTATATACATTCGTTTTTGAATTGGACTTTTTTTTTAGTTTTTAGTTTATTACCTTTTTTTAGTTTATTTAGTTATACCTCATGATTCGAATAATTGCCCTTGAGCTTTGTTGATGGTGATTGCTAATCGAACATTCCCTGTGTCCCCATCGTCATTTATATATCCCCCTGTCCCCCCCGGCGTCCCCGTTGTAGTTGTGTCCCTGTGTTCCAGTCGTCATTTATATTCCCTGTGTCCCGGTCGTCATTTGTGTCCCGGTCTGTATATACATTCGTTTTTGAATTGGTATATGATGAAATAAATTTTAGTGTTTTTCCCCTTTTTTCCTTTACTTTTTTTTTCTTTACTTTTCTCTAGTTTTTTTACTTGTTTTTCTTTTTTCTTTTTATTTTTTTGGATTTTTTACCTTTTTAGTTTTATTTTCATTTTTTTTTTTTTTTAGTTTTGTTTTTCTCCTTTATTTTTCAGTTTTTTCCTTTTTTTATTTTTTCCTCGAAACGCTTTCTTTTCTTACTTTCTCTATCAGCCGCAAGTTTTTTTGGCATAGAATCTTTGAGCAGCTTCCTCGGCTGTTGCCATTGTAGGTTCTTCAGTCATTTTACAATTAAATATTTTTCTGTCCACGATCTTCTTACAATTAAAAATTTGTCTTTTGTGCAGCTTCCTCGGCTGTTGCCATTGTAGGTTCTTCAGTCATTTTACAATTAAACATTTTTCCGTCCACGATCTTCTTACAATTAAAAATTTGTCTTTGAATGATTTTCTTAAATACCTTTAATGACGTCATCGTCATAACAAACATGACGAAAACTAACTTTATGACGACATGATGACATGACGTCACTCAACAGACCCACAGACAACTTACTTTTATATATATACAAGCTGTTGGGGTGGCGCTTCGCGCCACCCCAACACCTAGTTGGTGGGGGCGCTACACGCCCCCCCACAAGCGTAAGTCGTTACGCGCCATATTAGTTACGCGCCATTGTAGTTGTGTCCCTGTATCCCACCTGTGAATATATATAGATATATGTATATTTTTAACTATGTAAAACATGCGAATATACAGCATTCTTGGCTGTTCCATTGTCTGTGCATATAAATAGATTGTCAGGTTTACCGACTCTTGAACATGCAACATATAATTGTCCATGGGAAAAACAATCTGTATTCAGATCTATACCTCATTATTCTAATGATTGCCCTTGAGCTTTGTTGATGGTGATTGCTAATCGAACATTCCCTGTGTCCCCGTCGTCATTTATATATCCCCCTGTGCCCCCGGTGTCCCTGTTGTAGTTTTTTTCCCGTGTCCCGGTCGTCATTTGTCTCCCGGAGTCCCAGTCTGTAATTTCTCTTTGGGTGTCGCGGTCGTCATTTTTATTCCCTCTGTCCCGGTCGTTATTTTTGTCCCGGTCGTCATTTGTGTTCCGATGTCTCGGTCTGTAATTTCTCTTTGAGTGTCCTGGTCGTCATTTATATTCCCTGCGTCCCGGTCGTCATTTGTGTCCCGGTGCTTTGTTGATGGTGATTGCTAATCGAACATTCCTTTTGTCCCGGTCGTCATTTATATTCCCTATGTCCCGGTCGTCATTTGTGTCCCAGTATCCCAGTCTGTAATCTCTCTTTGAGTTTCCCGGTCGTCATTTATATTCCCTCTGTCCCGGTCGTCATTTGTGTCCCGGTCGGTAATTTCTCTTTGAGTGTCCTGGTCTTTTCTTTTCATTCTTTATTTTTCAAATGTAAATACATATCGCCGAAACTTTGTTTTTTTTACTAAAATCTGGTAGGCATTGATGACCTTTTCCAAGTCAAAATCCCAAACCCAATCATCATCGCTATCATTTTCAGTTTTGATACGTTTTGACTCTCGCTGTCCAGGTGGATTTTCATCTAACTGCGCGGTTTTGCGTTCTTTAGCCGCAAGCCTTTTGGCATAAACCCTTTGAGCTGATTCCTTGGCTGTTTCTTCAGCCATTGTAGGATTTATACTAAAATTTCTCTTTGAATTAACTATTTGAGCAGCTTCCTCGGCTGTTTCTTCTATCATTTTAAGATCTATACTAAAAATTCCTCTTATGCCAAGCTTGCTAAAGCTCAAGAATTTATAATAAACCTCAAATTTTAAGTATCTGTTTTAGGGTTTCCGAATTACTTTAATCTATTGTTAAAATATTTCGAAATATTTATGCAATTCTCAGTTTTTACATTTTAGTTTGTTTTCGTTTATATATATAGAAGATATAATCTGGCGTAACGGACAGACAACTTATTTTTATAACCCCAACACCTAGTTGGTGGGGGCGCTACGCGCCCCCCCACAAGCGTAAGTCGTTACGCGCCATATTATTTACGCGCCATTGTAGTTGTGTCCCTGTATCCCACCTGTGAATATATATAGATATATGTATATTTTTAACTATGTAAAACATGCAAATATACAGCATTCTTGGCTGTTCCATTGTCTGTGCATATAAATAAATTTTCAGGTTTACCGACTCTTGAACATGCAACATATAATTTTCCATGGGAAAAACAATCTGTATTCAGATCTATACCTCATTATTCTAATCATTGCCCTTGAGCTTTGTTTATGGTGATTGCTAATCAAACATTCCCTGTGTCCCCGTCGTCATTTATATATCCCCCTGTGCCCCCGGTGTCCCTGTTGTAGTTTTTTTCCCGTGTCCCGGTCGTCATTTGTCTCCCGGAGTCCCAGTCTGTAATTTCTCTTTGGGTGTCGCGGTCGTCATTTTTATTCCCTCTGTCCCGGTCGTTATTTTTGTCCCGGTCGTCATTTGTGTTCCGATGTCTCGGTCTGTAATTTCTCTTTGAGTGTCCTGGTCGTCATTTATATTCCCTGCATCCCGGTCGTCATTTGTGTCCCGGTGCTTTGTTGATGCTGATTGCTAATCGAACATTCCTTTTGTCCCGGTCGTCATTTATATTCCCTATGTCCCGGTCGTCATTTGTGTCCCGGTATCCCAGTCTGTAATCTCTCTTTGAGTTTCCCGGTCGTCATTTATATTCCCTCTGTCCCGGTCGTCATTTGTGTCCCGGTCGGTAATTTCTCTTTGAGTGTCCCGGTCTTTTCTTTTCATTCTTTATTTTTCAAATGTAAATACATATCGCCGAAACTTTGTTTTTTTTACTAAAATCTGGTAGGCATTGATGACCTTTTCCAAGTCAAAATCCCAAACCCAATCATCATCGCTATCATTTTCAGTTTTGATACGTTTTGACTCTCGCTGTCCAGGTGGATTTTCATCTAACTGCGCGGTTTTGCGTTCTTTAGCCGCAAGCCTTTTGGCATAAACCCTTTGAGCTGATTCCTTGACTGTTTCTTCTGCCATTGTAGGATTTATACTAAAATTTCTCTTTGAATTAACTATTTGAGCAGCTTCCTCGGCTGTTTCTTCTATCATTTTAAGATCTATACTAAAAATTCCTCTTATGCAAAGCTTGCTAAAGCTCAAGAATTTATAATAAACCTCAAATTTTAAGTATCTGTTTTAGGGTTTCCGAATTACTTTAATCTATTGTTAAAATATTTCGAAATATTTATGCAATTCTCAGTTTTTACATTTTAGTTTGTTTTCGTTTATATATATAGAAGATATAATCTGGCGTAACGGACAGACAACTTATTTTTATATATATAGATATGCCTGTTTTTTGCTGTTCTTGTAATTCCTCGGCACGCTTTCTTTTCTTACTTTCTCTATCAGTCGCAAGTTTTTTGGCATGGACTCTTTGAGCAGCTTCCTCGGCTATTGCCATTGTAGTTTCTTCAGTCATTTTACAATTAAACATTTTTTCGTCCATGATATTCTTACAATTAAAAAATTCTCTTTAAACGATTTTCTTAGATACCTTTAAGATACCTTTAAACGATTATATATATATATATATATATATATATATATATATATATATATATATATATATATAATATATATATATATATATATATATATATATATATATATATATATAATATATATATATATATATATATATATATATATATATATATATATATATATATATATATATATTTATATATATATATATATATATATATATATATATATATATATATATATATATATATATATATATCTATATATATAAAAATAAGTTTTCTGTCCGTTACGCCAGATTATATCTTCTATATATATGAAAGAAAACAGAATAGAATGTAAAAACTGGAAATTGCATTAATATTTCGAAATATCTTGACAATAGATTAAAGTAATTCGAAAAAAGAAAAATGATAAAAAAACTAAAAAAAACTAAAAAGAAAAAACTAAAAAAAAATTAAAAATTAAAAAAATTAAAAAAAGAAAAAACTTAAAAAAAACGTAAGAAAATAAAAAAGATAAAAAACGAAAAAAAACTAAAAAAAGCTAAAAAACTAAAAAAAAAGAAAAAACTAAAAAAAAACTGGGAATTGCACAAATATTTCAATATATTTTGACAATAGATTAATATAATTTGAAAACCTCAAAACAGATACTCCAAATTTTGAGGTTTAATATAAATTGTTGGAGCTTTAGCATGCTTGGCACGTAAAGATTTTTCCAAGTGTCAATGTTAGAATGAACATTGACAAATTGAAGAAAACAAATCAATAAAAAGAAGAAACAAAAAAAAATAAAAAACTAAAAAAAAAAAAAATAAAGAAGAAACTGTATCTATATATATAAAAATCTATATATATAAAAATAAGTTGTCTGTCTTTTATGTCTGTTACACTATGTCTGTTACGCCAGATTATATCTTATCTTCTATCTATATATATAAAAATAAGTTGTCTGTCTGTGGATCTGTGGATCAGGTGACGGCTCATGTTTCTGTGTCGGCTGACGTCATGAAGTTAGTTGTCGTCATTTTTGCTATGACGGTGACGTCATTAACGGTATTTAAGACATTTGTTCACGGAAAAATGTTTAACTGTAAAATGACTGAAGAACCTACAATGGCAACAGCCGAGGAAGCTGCTCAAAGAGTTTATGCCAAAAAACTTGCTGCTGATAGAGAAAGTAAGAAAAGAAAGTGTTCCGAGGAATCACAAGAACAGCAAGATAACAGGCTTGCAGCTGATAGAGAAAGTAAGAAAAGAAAGCGTGCTGGGGAATCACAAGAACAGCAAGAAAACAGGCTTGCGGCTAAAGAACGCAAAACCGCGCAGTTAGATGAAAATCCACCTGGACAGCGAGAGTCAAAACATATCAAAACTGAAAATGATAGCGATGATGATTGGGTTTGGGATTTTGACTTGGATAAGGTCATCAATGCCTACCAGATTTAAGTTAAAAAAACAAAGGTTCGTCGATATGTACTTCATAGTGACGCTGAAAAATAAAGAAGAAAAAGAAAACTGAAAAAAGAAAAAAGGTAAAAAACTAAAAAAAAACTAAAAAGAAAAAACACTCAAAGAGAAATTACAGACCGGGACACAAATGACGACCGAGACAGAGGGAATATAAGTGACGACCGGGAACCTCAAAGAGAAATTACAGACTGGGACACCCGGACACAAATCACGACCGGGACACAGGGAATATAAATAACGACCGGGACACAGGGACACAACTACAACGGGAACGCCGGGGGCACAGGCGGGATAAATAAATGACGACCGGGACACAGGGATTGTTCGAATAGAAATTACAGACCGGGACACCGGGACACAAATGACGACCGGGACACCGGGACACAGGGAATATAAATGACGACTGGGACACTCAAAGAGAAATTACAAACTGGGACACCGGGACACAAATGACTACCGGGACACAGGGAATATAAATGACGACCGGGACACAGGGACACATCATTAGAATAATAAGGTATAGATCTGAATACGGATTGTTTTTCCCATGGACAATTATATGTTGCATGTTCAAGAGTCAGTAAACCTGACAATCTATTTATATGCACAGACAATGGGACAGCGAAGAATGTTGTATATTCGCATGTTTTACGTAGTTAAAAACATATATTTATATCTATCTCTATTCACAGGTGGGACACAGGGACACAACTACAATGGCGCGTAACTAATATGGCGCGTAACGACTTACGCGCGCGGGGGGGCTTGGGGGGTTGCGAAGCGCCCCACCAACTAGGTGTTGGGGTGGCGCAAAGCGCCACCCCAACAGCTAGTATATATATATATATATATATATATATATATATATATATATATATATATATATATATATATATATATATATATATATATTTATATATATATATATATATATATATATATATATATATATATATATATATATATATATAAATAAGTTGTTTGTGGGTTATGTCTGTCTGTCGAGTGACGTCGTGTTTTGTCCGCATATGACGTCTGAATTATTTCACACTAATACAAAAAAAGAAAAAAAACTAAAAAAGGTAAAAACTACAAAAAAACTAAAAAGGAAAAAAAAACTAAAAAAGCTAAAAAACTAAAAAAACTAAAAAAAGGTAAAAAACTAAAAACTAAAAAAAAACTGAAAAAACTAAAAAAGGCAAAAACTACAAAAAAAACTAAAAACTAATAAAAAAAAACTAAAAAAGCTAAAAAACTAAAAAAACTAAAAAAAGGTAAAAACTAAAAAAAATAAAAACTAAAAAAGAAAAAAACTAAAAAAAAGGAAAAAACTGAAAAATAAAAGAGAAAAAGAAAACTAAAAAAATATAAATAAAAATAAAAAAACAAAAAAAGATAAAAACTACAAAAAAAATAAATAAAAACCAATAAAAAACTAAAAAAAAGGAAAAAAAACTAAAGATTTTTTTCATCATATAATATGACGTCTGTATTATTTCATCATATACCAATTCAAAAACAAAAGTATTCGAGCCGATGTTGCTGAGTTGGTAACGCGGTATGTTCCAGGTTCTAGGTTCGAGAGGTTCCAGGTTCGAATCTGAATACAAAAGAAGAAAAAAAACTAAAAAAGGTAAAAACTACAAAAAAACTAAAAAGAAAATAAACTAAAAAAAAGAAAAAGCTAAAAAACTAATTAAAAGTAAAAAACTAAAAACTAATAAAGAAAGAAAATTTAAAAATTGTAAAAACTACAAAACTAAAAAATATAAAAAAACAAAAAAAAAATGTAAAATCTACAGAAAAAAAAACTAAAAAGAAAGAAAGGCTAAAAACTAATAAAAAAACTAAAAACTGAAAAAGAAAAAAAAGAAAAAAAGGAAAAAAAGTGAAAAATAAAGGAGAAAAAGAAAACTAAAAAAATATATGTTCGATTAGCAATCGCCATCAACAAAGCACCGGGACACAAATGACGACCGGGACACAGGGAATATAAATGACAACGACTGACGTCATGTTTGTCAACTGATTAAATTATATACCGGGACACCGGTACACAAATGACGAACGGGACACCGGGACACAGGGAATATAAATGACGACCGGCACTCAAAGAGAAACTACAAACTGGGACACCGGGACAATAAATTTATATGCACAGACAATGGGACAGCGAAGAATGTTGTATATTCGCATGTTTTACGTAGTTAAAAACATATATTTATATCTATCTCTATTCACAGGTGGGACACAGGGACACAACTACAATGGCGCGTAACTAATATGGCGCGTAACGACTTACGCGCGCGGGGGGGCTTGGGGGGGGGGGGGGGGGTGCGAAGCGCCCCTCCAACTAGGTGTTGGGGTGGCGCGAAGTGCCACCCCAACAGCTAGTATATATACATATATATATATATATATATATATATATATATATATATATATATATATATATTAGCTATTGGGGGGGGGCGCTTTTCACCCCCCCAACACGTAGCTGTTGGGGGGCTAGCTTCGCCCTCCCAAGCCCTCCCGGGTGCGTAAGTCGTTACGTGCCATATTAGTTACGCCTGTGTCCCACCTGTGAATATAGAAATATAAATATATATATATATATATATATATATATATATATATATATATATATATATATATATATATATATATATATATATATATATATATATATATATATATATATATATATATATATATATATATATATATATATATATATATATATATATATATATATATATATATATATATATATATATATATATATATATATATATGTCTTTAACTACGTAAAACTTGCGAATATACAACATTCTTGGATGTCCCATTGTCTATGCATATAAATAGAGTGTCAGGTTTACCGACTCTTGAATATGCAACATAAAATTGTCCATGGGAAAAAAACCATATTCAGATCTATACCTGCTTATTCTAATGATTGCCCTTGAGCTTTATTGATGGTGATTGCTAATCGAACATTCTCTGTGTTCCCATCGTCATTTATATATCCCCATGTGCCCCGGCATCCCCCTTGTAGTTGTTTCCCTTTGTCCCGGTCTTCATTTATATTCCCAGTATCCCGTTCGTCATATATGTCCTAGTGTCCCAGTCTGTAATTTCTCTTTGAGCGTCCCGGTCGTCATTTATATTCCCTGTGTCCCGGTGTCCCGGTGGTCATTTGTGTCCCGGTGTCCCGGTCTGTAATTTATCTCTGAGTATCCCGGTCGTCATTTATATCTCCTGGTCGTTTTTTGTGTCCCAGTGTCCCAGTCTGTAATTTCTCTTAGAGTGTCCCAGTCGTCATTTATATTCCCTGTGTCCCGGTTTTTAGCTTTCTTTTTCTCCTCTACTTTTCGGGTTTTTTTCTTTTTTAGTTTTTTTTCTTTTTCAGTTTTTAGTTTTCTAGTTTTTTATTAGTTTTTATTCTTTTTCTTTTTATTTTTTTTGTAGTTTTTACCTTTTTTTAGTTTTTTTTAGTTTTTTTTTTTTTTTTTTAGTTTTTAACCTTTTTTTATTTTTTTTCAGTTACAGAGTTTTTCTTTACAGATTTTTTTGTAGTTTTTACCTTTTTTAGTTTTTTTTTTCTTCTTTTGTTTTAATGCTAAAGCCAAGGTTCGAACCCGGAACGTCTCGGACCTGGAACCTGGAACATAACGCTTTACCAACTCAGCTACTTTGGCTTGAATACATTCGTTTTTGAATTGGTATATAATGAAATAATTCAGACGTAATATAACGACGTCACTCGGAGGACAGACAGACAGACAGACAACTTATTTATATATATATGCCTGTTTTTTGCTGTTCTTGTAATTCCTCGGCACGCTTTCTTTTCTTACTTTCTCTATCAGTCGCAAGTTTTTTGGCATGGACTCTTTGAGCAGCTTCCTCGGCTATTGCCATTGTAGTTTCTTCAGTCATTTTACAATTAAACATTTTTTCGTCCATGATATTCTTACAATTAAAAAATTCTCTTTAAACGATTTTCTTAGATACCTTTAATGACGTCATCGTCATAACAAACATGACGACAACTAACTTAATGACGACATGATGACAAGACTTCACTCGACAGACATAACACACAGACAACTTATTTTTATATATATAGATATATATTTTTAACTACCTAAAGCTTGCGAATACTTATTCAACCAGTTTAGTTTTGTACTTCAATAAATTACAAAGTTAAGCAGGCAGCTGTATACGTCCTGAAATTGACTCTACTGGGAACTTTTCATTTCCAATGGCGAGCAATTGATCTGAAAATGTTTGACCAGAGTCTTCGTTTTGCAATCGGACACGCATATTTGTAGTTAATTTTAATGTCTTTAGGTGTGCCCATAAACTAGAATTTTTCAGGCAAGCATTCATTTCGTCTGCAGGGGTTGATCTAGGTATTATAGGTAAAGTTTGCCTGAAATATCCCGCAAGCAATATTATTGGGCTGCCAAAGGGTTTCAAATTTCCTCGCAAATCTCTCAATGATTGATCCAGAGCCTCGAGCGATTTTTTGTGTGTCATAGTGCACTCGACCCGAATAAAAAGTTTGCATTGCTGCAATACTTTACCCATCCCAAATGATTTGGAAATATTGCAGGTGGGAGTTCTTGTAGAAATATCAGAGGCAATTTCAAAGTTGAATGAGCAGTTCTTCCACCAGGCAGCAACGTTGCGGCTATTCCGGACGACGCAATTGCCAACGCTATGTCATTTTTTGATCGAATTGATGACAGAATCAATTTTATCACAAACGATTTACCAGTACCTCCTGGTGCATCCAAAAAGAAGATATCTCCAACGTTGTTATTGACACTCCGTTGTTATTATACAAACTCCGCCTGTAATCATACAGCCAGTCCCAAGCCTGGATAAAGGAGGAGGGTTTGGCGGCAGACTAGCAGCCTGCCCCTGGAAAAAAGATTTGCCATAGAACCGTCTAATTGAGAGCCAACATGATACCGACTATGCAACCTTCCGACGACTATGGACCGCCCCCGGACTCCTTGACGACGAATTCGGACCGCCCCCGGACACGATTTTTGAAAATTAATTATCGAAATTAAACTTGGTTTTTGGAACGTAAGGACCATGGTTCAACTTTCTAAAACAGAACAGGTTGTGAATGAGATGGACAATTATGGCCTTGACATCCTAGCTCCGTCGGAAGTCCGTTGGACTGGTGAAGGTAGTCAAACCGTCAAGAAGGGATCCACAATCCTGCACAGTGGCACCGAAAAAAAGAAAGAAGCAGGCGTCGCCATAATGCTGTCGAAATCTGCGTCCAGAGCCCTAACGAAATGGACGCCTATAAATGAGAGGATCATCGTGGCACGGTTCACAGGTCGCCAAGCTAAGTTAACAGTAGTCGCATGTTACGCACCAACTAATGAGGCAGACGATACCGCAAAAGATAACTTCTACAACACCCTACAAGCTGTCGCCAAGGATATCCCCAGCCACGATCTCGTCTGCTTTGTTGGTGACTTCAACGCCAAGGTGGGGAGCGACAAGTCCTATTGTCCTGAGGTTCTTGGGAGCCAAGGCCTCGGCGAAATAAATGAGAATGGGATATTGCTAGTTGACTTCGCATTAGCAAATGACCTTATCATCGGAGGAACCCAGTTTTAGCATAAAACTATCCACAAATACTCATGGAACTCGCCTGATGGTCGAACCCACGACCAGATTGACCATATCTTGATCAAAAAAAGTGGAAGTCAAGCCTTCAAGCTGTAAGAGCCTACAGAGGAGCCGACGTCGCCTCAGACCACGCCTTGAAGATTGCAAAGCTCTCCCTCAAACTGAAAGCCACAAAAAAATCCCAAACCAAAGAGAAACCTGCCTACGACTCAGAAAAGCTCTCAAGCGCAGCAGTTCGTCATAGGTTCAACATACAGCTTACAAACAGGTTTGAGAGCTTGGCCCAAGATTTGGATAGAGAAGCCACTGTGGAGACAACCTGGGCCAACCTAAATGAATCCTATAACCAGACAGCAATAGAAACAATTGGGCACAAAAAAAGACCCCAAAGACGAGTGGTTATCCGATAAGACATCGACCCTTATCGAAGAGCGTCGGAAACTAAAACAACGTCTTCTAAATGATGGAGATAACAGGGACACAGTCTTGAGTAACCAGCTGTATCGATACCAAGACAAGCTGGTGAAAAAGAGCGCAAGGGGAGATAAACGGAACTTTCTAGAACAAAAGGCAGCTATGGCAGAAGAAGCGGCCAAGCGCGGCGATTCCAGAGCCGTCTATAAAATCACCAATGAAATCATCGGGAAACGTCGCAACCTAAATGGACCAGTAAAAGACGGAAACGGGAAGACAGTCACAGCCCCCGATGAAATCTCTGAAGTTTGGGCCCAACACTTCGAGAAAGTTCTCAACCGACATAGTCCTCCGAACACAGCAGATATCCCCACAACCCCTTTCCTGGAACTTCAAATCAATACGGAAGAACCGTCAACCAAAGAACTGGTACAAGCCGCTCGCAAACTGAAGAACGGCAGAGCACCAGGAAGCGACAGGATATCAGCAGAAATGATTAAAGCCTCTTTAGGCGCTTGCATAACTGTGTGGATCACATTCCTTGCATGTATATGGAAATCAGAGAAAGTCCCCGAAGAATGGAGAAAAATCACACTCATCAAGCTTTTTAAGAAAGGAGATGCAGCAAAATGCGATAACTGGAGGGGCATCAGTCTCCTTTCTATCCCGGGGAAACTATTCTTACAGATAATCCTTTGTCGCATCCAGACAGCCTTAGATAAGCACTTGCAAGACGAGCAACATGGCTTCCACCCATCCCGCTCCTGCTCCGACCTTATATATGTCCTACGCATGATGATCGAGGAATGCAATGAATGGAGGCAAAAGATGTACCTTGTCTTTGTGGATTTCGAAAAAGCCTTCGATTCAATACACCGAGATTCGCTGTGGAATATCCTCCGATATTACGGCATTCCAGAAAAACTTGTATCCTTGATCATTGCCCTATATGAAAACACCGAGTGTTGTGTTCGGACCCACGAAGGAAATACAAGGTATTTTCATATAATGTCCGGTGTCAAACAGGGGTGTGTCCTCTCCCACTTGCTTTTTGTCATTGTAATCGATTATGTGCTCCGAGACTGCACGGGGTTTGGTATCCAAATCTGCGACAACAAACGACTAGCAGATCTTGATTTCGCTGACGACATCACCCTGATAGAAGCAAACAAGGAAAAGCTCCAGGATCTTCTCGAAGTAATCCGAGAGAAAGCGAGTCTTTTGGGACTAAAGATCAACTCGGACAAAACAAAAAGCATGGCAACGAGCGACTCGCCACTGGGCTTAAAGTGCGGGGACAATACAGTAGAGCAGGTAGTAGATTTTAGATACCTTGGAAGTACAGTCGAACGAACTGGATCCAGCGAAAAGGAGGTGCAGTCTAGGATTGGACAAGCCAGTGGAGCTTTTAATTGACTAAAGCCAGTGTGGCGATCGAAAAAGTACTCCCTGAAACTGAAAATGAGGCTGTTCAACAGTAACGTCATCTCCGCCCTCCTTTATAGCTGTGAATGTTGGAAACTAAACCAACACCAAGAAAAGAGGATTCTTGCCTTCGAGAACAACTGTCTTTGCAGAATACTGAACATTAACTGGAGAGACCACATAACCAACCAGACTGTTCGGTCTATCTCACGCCAGCCCCTGGTAACAGATGTCATACGCCAACGAAGATGGCGCTATCTGGGGCATGTTATCCGTATGGCGGGAGATAGACTCCCCAGAACTGTACTAGAGTGGCAACCAGAGGGAACCCAAAGAAGAGGGAAGCCGAAGAATACACTTCGTCGTACGTACCAGCGGGACCTAAAACACGTCAATGCGATAGTCCATCCCCAGTGGGAAGACGTCTGGGCAGCAGCACATATGAGGGACGACTGGCGGCTCCTTTTGTATGCCCTGGGTGCCTCTGGCGGCACAGGAGGAACTAAGGTCTAAGGTAAGGTGTTATTGACAAAATGCATTATCTTATCATAAATGTCCTTTTGCTCAGATGTTAACTTAGAAATGGTATTTTGTACATACGACAATAGATCACTCTTGCTGTAACTTTGTTCACGATCCAATTCTACACATGTTGAAACAGCAGCGCTACGTTTTAGGTCAAGGCATTCCCAAGCCCTGAAGAGGTTTGTTTGCCATACATAGGCACAAATCTTCAATAATAACCAAATTGTAGTTATAAATTTCTGATGCAAAATCAAAAGTCATATCTGACGTCACTGGCAGTTTTCGATGGAGTATGTCCTCAACCATTTCCGATTTATATTTTTCCCATAGCTCTGTAGGAGCTGAAGGAGAGCAAGTTGTTAGTATGATTCCAAACAATGTACGAATTTGACTTGGAGTTGACGTTTCGCACGCCTCATTTATGCAGTTATCCCAGTGTTGGTCATTCGCCAATAAATTCAGAGCTTGGCATGCACTACGGTAAGTGTCATGTATAATATCGTTTACAGTTCTCAAATACTCAAAGGACGTCAGACCGGGTACATTCAGCAAAAGCAGGCGGAGAAAGAAGTATTCATGTTGATTGGGATGAATGGTGTAGAGTCTTCCTATCGTGGTATCTTTTAAGATGATAGGTTGGCCGTCGACAGACTTACCCTGTTTTCGACGTTAAATGCTTATTTTTAGCATTCCAAGTGTAATACGAAGGCACTTCAGTATACAGCAGTTTTTTTTTTGCAAAAGAATTATTTTGACATAACGAAAAGAAAGCAGTTAACGTTGTATCCGGTGGATTCGGGCACTTTGTCGCACGTTGGATTCTGAAAAATAAACACGTTGTCCATTCTATAAATGTACGGCTAAGTGAACAACAGCTGGACTTCGTTCATGTATCGGAAATGAAAGAATTCGCCAAACAGCTTCATACTGCTAATGTATCTTCCAGCCTGATATTGTACGATTTCATCGATATCACTGATTTCGGACTGCAAGCCAAAAACTACCATATCAGTGTCTTTGTTGACGTATTTACATATGTATTTGATTGCTTTCACGGAGATACAATATTCAACGTTTATGTGTGCATTAGATGTTTTTGATAATAAAAAGGAATATGGAACTACCCACTGGTTATCTACTTCGATGGTGGTACCGTTTTGCTTCTTTATTAATGCTGTTTTACCACCATCTTCAGTAGATCTTCTTCTATATTGTGGGTAACCATCATTGCCAGTAATTGTGTTGGGTACTAAAAGTCGAGGATATTGCTTAGTGCACCTTCCTTTGGCCATGCATGGTTTTCATTCAGTGAACCACAAGTTCCATGTATCATATTTTTTACAACAATCTATCTATCTATATATATAAAAATAAGTTGTTTGTGTGTCGACTGACGGCAAGGTTGTGTCTCGACTGATGTCATGTTTGTCGACTGACATCACTATAAGGATTGAGCATTATGCCATCATGAAGCTGTTTTTTTACTGACTTCATGTTTGTTATGACGTCAAAGGTTTTATATGCCGTCATTATAAGTATATAAGAAGGCCTTTCAAAGAGAAATTTTTATTATAGATCTTGAAATGACAGAAGAACCTACAAGAGCAGAAGAAACAGCCCAGGAAGCTACTCGAAGAGCAAATGCCAAAAGACTTGCGGCTACTAGAGAAAGTAAGAAAAGAAAGTGTGCCAAGGAATCACAACAAAAGCGTGAAAACATGCTTGCGGCTAATAGGGAAAGTATGAAAAGAAAGCGTGGCGAGGAATCACAACATAAAGGACAAATTTTTAAAATAGATCTTAAAATGTCAGAAGAACCTACAATGGCAGAAGAAACAGCCGAGAAAGCTGCTAAAAGAGCTAATGCCAAAATACTTGCGGCTAATAGAGAAAGTAAGAAAAGAAAGTGTACCGAGGAATCACAACAACAGCGTGAAAGCAGGCTTGTGGCTAATAGAGAAAGTATGAAAACAAAGCGTGCCGAGGAATTACAACAACAGCGTGAAAACAGGCTTGCGTCTCAAAGAGAAATCACCAAAAGAAAGCGTGCCGAGGAATCACAAGAGCAAACCTGAAACAACCTGGACAACGAGAGTCAAGACGTATAAAAATTGAAAATGATACCGATGATGATTGGGTTTGGGATTTTTACTTGGATAAGGTCATCAATGCCTACCAGATTTCAGTTAAAAAACAAAGGTTCGGAGATATGTATTTCATAGTGACGAAAGACAAGTCAAGGTAAAACAAACTAAACAACTTGAAAAGGATATGGAGCCGACGGCTATCAGCCGGATGGACGGCTATCAGCCAGAGCCAGATGGAGCCAACGGCTATCACTTTAATATTAAATTTATAAATACAGCCACTAACAAAGAAATGGATAATGCAGCGCAATGAAATAATATGCCTATAGATTAATCATTCGTCATTTATTACATTTAAATATAATCCATCTTGGGATTGGACACAACAGCTTTTACATCCTGGAAAATCGCCGTTTCATAGACATGACATTACGGCCCATGTCTTCCGGCAAAAGTTGTTCTCCTTCATCTCCTACAGAGCTAAGGAAGAAATACAAAATCGCAAATGGCCGAGAATATACTCTACCGAATACGGCTAGAAAGGTCAGATATGACCTTGGACTGTACAACAGAAATTTATATCTGTACTTTTTGGAAATGCCTTTCACCTAATCGTACTGCTTCTATTATTACATGTGTAGAATGGGATCGTGAGCAAAGTTACAGGACAATTGATCTATTGTCGTATGTTACAGACCCAGACACCGGTACACAAGGAATATAAATGACGACCGGGGCACACAAAGAGAAATTACAGACCGGGACACCAGGACACAAATGACAAGCAGGACACTGGGAATATACATGACGAACGGGACACTCAAAGTGAAATTACAGACTAAGACACCGGAACACAAATGACGACCGGGACACTCGGAATATAAATGACAACCGGAACGCAGGGACACAACGACAACGGGGACGCCAGAATTTTACATGGGGGATATATAAATGAAGACGGGGACACAGAGAATATTCGATTAGCAATTAGCATCAACGAAGCCCAAGGGCAATCATTAGAAAAATATGGTATAGATCTGAATACGAATTTTTTTCCCAAGGACAATTATATTTTGCACGTTTAAGAGTCGGTAAACCTGCCAATATATTTTATATGCACAGACAATGGGACAGCAAAGAATATTGTACATTCGCAAGTTTTACGTAGTTAAAAACATATATACATCTATTTAAATTCACAGGTGGGACACAGGGACAAAACTACAATGGCGCGTAACTAATATGGATTGTAATCACTTATATGCGTTGGAGGCTTGGGGTTGGGCGAAAAGCCTGACACCAACAATTAGTATCATATATGCCCTTATCGACATTTGCATC
>NW_027063268.1:0-39429 GCF_032884065.1 Artemia franciscana | reverse complement strand
GTTCCTTTTCAAACGAGTCCTTGTTTAGCAAAACCCCATGTATCTCTTTTAAGTCAGAACCATCTCTTTTAAGTCAATCCCCATTTAACATAACCCCAATTTAGCTAAGCCTTCAAATAAATCAACTTCGATTACACTCATACCCATTGCAATTCACACTTCCTCAACTTAAGTTAGGTTGAGTTACCTAAACTGTGGCTCAGGATTAATTTAAGGTAAAGTTAAGCAGGATTTAGTTTTAAAATGGGTTGTGTTGCACGGAGATTGTGATACATAGGAGTTGAGTTAAATATATTGGATGGAAAGGGACTTAGTTAAGCACACATCGAATGGAGCTCCTTCGAGTGATGCTTGACTAATAGACCTGAAAATATAGTGTGAAGTTGGCTCTTAATTTTCTGATTTTTGATGACACCTATATAGAATTAACTTTATAATGTTTTCAGAAAGAAAGGAAGATAATGTATTTGGCTTTTTATCCTAGGCTAATAAGCGCCTTGTCTGTTCTGTTATCGAGTTTCAATATGAAAAGTAGGTTTAAAAGCCCATTTTTCATTTTCTATGGGCAGACTATAATGTTCCTAATAAAATGTATTTCTTGATTAAGTTCTAGGCTAGCATAAATTAATAGATGTTAATTAGTTAATAAAGTAGACTAGGTCTATCTGGTAGAACTCTAGTTTAAAGGTTCCTTGCTGGCTTAGAAATTAGGTGAATGAATTTAAGGCCAAGAATATGCCCGGGAAGGTATTTTTAATCTACAGAATCAAAACTTTTATTATATCCTGCGTTTCAAAGATTAAATAGGCCACATGTCAGAATGATGCCTAGCCTACCTGAATTTTGAAGAAAAAACTTTTGGGTAAAATTCTAGTTAATTGACTTCTTGCTATCTCAGAAAGGGTTTAGGTTAGGAAAATGAAACTTTCAGGGATAAATCTTCAGACTAAAGTATGTCCTGGGAAGGTATTTTGAAGCAACTACCTCCACTTCTTCTCCCTCTTGAGGGCCCTGACCTTTGATGACCTTTAGAAATATGTATGTTATTAAAGTGAAACCTTGCAAAATAGATCTTCTGCTTAATTGAAATACAACAAAATTGTTTTCAGCTTCATAACTTTGCTCAATTCCATTTTATAAGGTTTTAAAGATATGCAAATACATTTCCTAAATTTTGAAAAAACACATTGATATGGCTCAAAATTCTACTCAAATAACAGGAATTGCATTTTCAGAACTAAAGGCAGAGAAAAAGCAACTAGTAACTGAAAATTAAGGTAAAATGTTGTTTTGTCAAAATTTCAATAAGTATAGACCTGTCATGTAGGCAAATTTCAGGGCCCTCTAGAGGGAGAAGGAGTGGAGGTGGGTACCTTAAAATACCTTCCTTGGACATACTTTTGCCTGTAGACCCATCCCTGAAAGTTTCATTTTCCTAACCTAAACCCTTTCTAAGATAGCAAAAAGTCAATTAACTAGAATTTTACTAACTTTTGTCTTCTTTTTTCTGTTTCAATCTTTGCTAAATTTTTATGTTTTAATCATAGCTAGCCTAAATCTATAGCCTACACCTAATTGAAATTTGATCTTAAATTCAAGTTTTACATTCATTGAAATTTCAAATGGAATTCATCCTCCTTCCCTAATGGTTAAATACAGGCTACAGCCCAAATTGTAGCCTAAATATATATGAAAACTTTGGTTCTTTTGGCAGACTATTAACTAATATGAAATAAAATGAAAAGTATAAAAAATTTAATGCACAAATAGGCTATTTTTCATTTTGGTAGAATTTTTCTCCATTTAAGGGGTGGTTTTCTAAATAAAAAAGAGATAATTTTCTAGTTTATCTACTTTTGATATCTTTGTAAGATGTTTGATTAGGAAAATGAACCTTTCAATAATGAAACCATGGCCAAAAATAAACACTTGGATGGTATTGTCAAGCCTCCATGTTAACCATCTTCTGATTTCTAAGTCTTAGAAATTTGCTTACTTAACAAGCTTCTTAACCTATTAAAATTTTAACTAGCCTACTTAACTATTTGACATTTTGACAACACAAATTTAACCTTAATTTTCAGTTATAATTTATGTTTAACCCACTAAAATACAAGATGAGTAGAGTAAATAAAAGATAATGAAAGAAAAATAACACAACTATATGAGAGATAAAATATATACAACACAACCATAACTTATCTAAAAAAGGAATCTCTAAAAAATCAACAAAATTACAAAGTGAAAACTAACAAAAAAATAAACAAACTAAATAGTGGAATGGGCCAAGAGAATCAACATAATTCACTTTAAATTTTGAGCCTAACTTCTGCAAAGAAGTAATAATGACAAGTTCCAAAATACCAAATTGTTTTCTTGTTCCTACAAGACTAGGGTAAATAAAGCCAAAACTTACAATGACAGAAATATAATATACACAATTTAGCCCAATTCTTTTATTTTCAGTATAGGTGAAATACCAGACAGGAAAAGTATTGAATGATTACAAAAGCTACTATATAGTAATGCAAGCAATTTTTGAGAATAATGACAACAATTAGCCACTATTTTACCATAACCTACTTTAAGTTTTTTTTTAACATTCCATACAATATTGGTCCTAAAAGCTAATAGATTCAAAAAAATATGAATGCCTAACCACTGCAATTCAGAGACACAACAGACAGAGAAGTTAGAACATGGAAGACAAATTAGCATAGACCATGCATTAAAGACTAGGTATTCACGAATATCAATATTCAATGACAGACTTTGGAAATACTTTGAAATAGATGAAACAGAATTCAAGAGCCTAGATCTAGAACAGCTTAAACAAAATATATCATCTGGAAATGCAATATAGGCAAAATTTCCAAAATTGAAAGAAAATAATTCTGGAATAAAAATGTATAATTCTGGGTAGAATAATGTGTATACAAATACTGAAAAGATATGGTGAAAGAACACCATCTTGACACACTCCAGAATGGATTGGAATATTCCCATAAAAAATAGAGTGAAACTTTAACAATACATGGGAATTCCTATACCAAAACTGAAGTACCCAAAAAGTTGTATGCAATGAGAAGGTTTGATTAATTCAGTTTATTTAGAAGCCAACCAACCTACAATAAAACATGACACACATAAACAGCAAGTAAAGCTTTACAGGCAGCACAAAAGGCAATAACAAAAAAACAAGCATATAGCATCTTCCTTTGCATAAACAACAAAAATAGCAAAATTCTTCTGAAATATTGTAATAACATAAACCATTATTATGTCTCTCACACATCATTTTGTGATTCACAGATCAAAAGTTTGTCTTGGTTTGATGGGCCTTCCATATCTTAACAGGCATGGACCAAGTAGAGCCCTACTTGTATTGGTATTCTTGTTATTGTTCACTGGAGCTGGATTCAGAGTTGCAAACAGTGTGGCTGGGACATCACTAGTTTTGTCAACTCTAAACCTTATTGGGGTAGTAATGGGTGGCCTGGTTGCGTATGGCCTTTTAGGGGACTCTGTATCCTCAAGTAATGGATCTGGTGCAATAGGCTGGTTCTCATCCGGGACTACTACCAGTTTGTGTGGAATGTTGATTTGGTTTCTGTTGGAGTACTGAATCTGGGTTTTAAATGCACACAATTTCTTCTTTAAGTACTTTTGTTTTCAGCTTGTAAAAAGTAAGATCTAGGCTCAGGCATTGACAGAACTGTCCCCTTCTTCCACTGTTTTTCTTGTATTGACAGTTTCATCCAAACTGTTTGTTTGGACTTTTCTCAGGTAAGTCTCCTGCATACTGGTTATAGTGAGTTTTTTTCCTATACTGATTTCTTTCATGAACCCTGATGATCTCTTTTCTTGGTATTACCTTGGGATGCAGCTTAATGGTTGGTAGAATTGACCTTGGAGTCCTGCTCATGAGCTGTTGTGCTCGTGATGCAGATCCACTGATAGGAGTACTCATGTACTCTAGGAGACCAAGATATGGATCTGCCTTGGAGTCAACTGTCTTCTGTATGATTCTTTTTGCTATGTCTACTGCGTTTTCTATGTGTCCATTTGACTTTGGGAAATTTGGGCTTGATGTATAGAGCTGTATGTCATACAGTTGCAGAAATGTAATGAACTCACTGGATGAGAACTGTGGTCCATTGTTTGACCAGATCTTCAAAGGTATGCCATATATGGCAAAATGGGACTTGAGTTTGGTGATGATTACCAATGGGGTTTTGCAGTTCAGCTTGTCAATCTCTTTGAGAAATGGCTATAGTAATTGCTAGTAATAAGGTAATTTCTTCCCTCCAACTGATAGAGGTCAATACCAATGATTTCCCATGAGCCTTGAGATAGTGGGGGGGATAACATTGTCTCTTTGGTATTGCTTGGTCTGTATTTCCCACAAGATTCACAGCTTTTTAAACCTTTCTATTTTCTGGTTCATTCCAGGCCAGAATTTCAGTTTTATTAGATTTTCAGTTTTATTACATTGTCTGACTGGATTTCATTACAGTTTGTGCTTTCCATTTGGTTTTTTCCATTCCCATGTGGGGTACATGCAGGTGCTGTAGAATGTTTGGCTGGATGGTTGAAGCAATGACAATTTGGCCAGCCTTCAATATGATGCCATTGACAACTGCTAGCTCTTCTCTGAAATTCTAGTACAGAATAATGGATCTTGGACAAGACTTCCTGACAGCAGGCCACCCTTCCTGGATAGCCTTGGTGAGGGTTTGCATTACTGAATCTTGCAGATTTTCGTTTCAGATTTGCTCCATTTTTTTATTGCTGTCCAGAATATGTTTAACAAATGAGTTTACATGAAATTCTATCTCATTTTGAAATTCGTCATTTTCTTCAGATGGGTGCAGACTTGACAGGGCATCAGCTTCCAGGATGTCTTTGCCTATAATGCTGTGAACCTCCAAATCATAGGCCTGTATCTGATAAATCATCCTTAGCAACCTTGGTGGTGCCTGAGAGTAGCACTGTTCATCTCATTCAATGCTTTTGTGGCAAATGCTACTATCTTTCCATGAGTTAGGAGTTCTGCCCCAAGGCCGTGCTTTGATGCATCTGTTTTTAGTTCCACTTCTTTGCTTTGAGCATCAAATGCTTCTAGGTTATGACAAATAGAAACCTTGACCTTTTCCATCTCTGATTCGTGAACATCTGTCCACTGGAATGTAGCCTGCTTTCCTAACTCTGAATGAGTGGTTTAAGGCGGAGAGATTTGGAGCATAAAAGGATAGAAAATTGACCAATCCTAAGAACATCATGAGCTCTTCCTTGCTTGTTGGATATAGCATGTCCTTTATAGCTTGAAATTTGCTTGGATCAGGTTTTATACATTCAGCTGTGATGATGTGGTAAAAATAAGGGATAGTTGGAGCACTGAATATACATTTTTCAGGGTTGAATTTTACTCCTTCCTTTCTGGCCCTCTCCAGCACGTATATAAGGTTCCTATCATGCTTGTCTTCCTTACCAGATACTATTATGTCATCCACAATCACACCTAGTCCCTCTAGATTGCTGAATATTTCCTCCATTTTCTGTTGGAAGATGTACTGAGCACACACAATGCCAAATGGCATCCTCATGTATCAATACCTTCCAAATGGTGTATTAAAAGTTGTCATTATTGATAATTCTTCTGATAGTTTGAGCTTCCAATATCCAGACTTTGTATCTAGTTTGGTGAATCTGTTGTGACCATGGAGCTTTGCAACTACATCTTCAAAAGTTGGCATGGGGTAATAGCGTCGTTGTATAGCGTTATTTAAATCCTTGGATCTAAACACAAACGCAGAGAACCGTCTTGTTTTTCAACAGTGACAATTGAGTTTACCCACCCCATTGGAGTTGTGGCCTTTAGTATAATTCCCTGTTTTTTCCAGCTGTTCTAACTAACTTTCCAGCTTGTCATGAAGGGCAAATGGTCTGCGTCTCACTGGATGTACATTTGGCACAGCGCCTGGCTTCAGATGTATGGTGCATTCACCTGCAATAAAAAATGACACACATAGACAGCAAGTAAAGCATTACTGACGGTGTAAGGTGAGCACAAAAGCTAATAACAAAAAAAAAGCAATAAGCATAGAACTGGAAGAAAGTTGAGGAATATTGACTCAAGAACTGACAAGGGGAAACATAACTTGAGCATGAAAAACACTGTCAAAAGCTTTAGACAGGTCCAGGGCAAAAAAATGGACTTCAAAGCCACTAGCTTAAGCCTTTTAAAACACAGAAGTTAAAACATAGTGGGCTGCTGGCGACCAATATGCCATCTAAATCTAAACTGATTTTGACTGTCATCCATAATTTCTGTTACAAAAGGTAACAAAACATACTAAAAATATTTGCTAACATTATGGGTCTATAGGAATCACAACTTTAAGGATCCTTTTTGTGATTTAGCACTAAGGTTCCTGCACTGCTTAGAAAGGAGTCAGGCACCAGAGAAGATGCCAAGCACATTTGGAAAAGCAGCTGCAGGCGGAACACTAAATATTGCTACTCTGTTTGGAGGTGGCAGACAGCAATACCATTATGATCATTAGGTTGTGATTTAATTTGTTTAATACTTTTAAGGACTTGTTCCCAGGAGACTAGGATTATATGCTTCTGTTTCAGCTTCAAGGGAACTAAATCACCAAGGAGATACCCAGAAACAAGAGTGTATAGCATAGTTAATAAATGTGAAAATACTAGAATAGTACTTAATCCAAGAATCCACAGGAATAGTATCGCCAGAAGCTTAGGGTTCCAGCTTAGAGGAATTGATCACTATTCTCAGTTGAGAAGCAGTTTTGGGAAATTACGGGCCATTATACCATACACTATGCAGATACATCTTGAATTCTTCTTTGGTCTTCTTTTTAATATTAAAACCATGGCCAACATTTGAGCAGCCAAAGCAATCCAGATATGAAGTCCTAACTTCACTCTATTTTTAATGCCTTTTAATTTGAGGACATATTTCAAATGGGACTACAAGTTATTAAATAAACTTGGACACAAGTGACAGCAGCAGCTTCTGCTTGTTTCAAACAGGCAACAATTTGAAGGTAATGTGTGCTTAACAGGGAGTGAGCCTTTGGTAAATAAACACTTGTGCACAGCAAGCTGAATGGGATTTGAATATTTGAGAGGAGAGCAGCAAGGGTAGAAATGTATAATGGAAAGTCAATTTTCCTCCATTGACTTTTATAACACCATTTCTTATCAAGCTGGCTGCCAATTATGGGCAACTGTGATATTGAGAAAGAAATGGAGACACTTCAGGATATTGGGAGATGGTTGTAATCATGCTCATCCACATGTACATCCAAGGAAGACACTGTGAGTTCCACTATTATGATTGTATGCGTGTCTAGCAAGTTTTAGGGCAATGCAAAAACCATGAAGTAAGGACTCTAAAATAAGTTCATTGTGGCTTGACGTATGACGATGACAAATAACTTATTGAGGAATATCAAAATAAATAATCGCAAAATATATAAAACTATAAATTAAAATGAGTGTTGAAATATTGTCAGAATGATTTCCTGCATTGCTGTGTTGCTCCAGGGTTGTATGGCTGTAGCTTGTTGTGGTGCCGGGTGTTGTGCTTGTTTTGTTTGGTGTTAGGATATCGTGAAGCTTCTGTGATGAGAGGAAGCCATATCCAAAGCCCATTAGAAGTTTGTGCCTCCTTGTTTCAAGCGTTGTTAGACCTCACAGAACAAGACATTCTTCATAAGGTTGCAGTGTATCCCCCAAAATCACTTGCAATGCACACTTTTTTATTCCCTCAAGTTTGTTAGGTTGATCTTTTGTGAGACCAGCGTGGCAGAATGGGCAGGCATATTCTACAATTGGTCTCATGTGAGTTTTGTAGTAAGTAAAAATTGCATCTTTGCTTAGATTAAACCGGCGTAATTTTGGCAAAGACCTTAGTAGAGGGATAATTTGGGAAATTAAATAATTTTTATGGTCGTCCCATGTCAATCTATTGTTAAAAATGACACCCAGAATTCTCGTTTTCTGAACTACTAGTATCAGGTAAATCTGGTATTCTATGCTTTAAAAATGAAATCCTCATTATTTCTGATTTGTTCTATTTATGGTGAGTTTTTTGGCTGAAAAATCTTGCTCCAGTCTTGTTACCGTTTCCTGTAGGTCTAGGATTTCGCTCTGCTTCTGTAGCGAACTTTGTGCGATCTTTGTGCCATGTAGCCATCATGTTGCAAAGTAACAAGAATAGGGTATGTCAGGAACAACGCGTTCCTCATAATGTAACAAGATGTCTCTTTGTTAGTTGGATTTTTGGTTAAAAATGGGCGAATTGGCAGAGAGCCTATCTTATTCTTTTTGTAAGAATATCGTTTCAGTTCTGTTACACGCCTTTGGAAAACTACATGGTTTATATTATAGACGCGTTAATAATTACTTTGTTATGTTGGATTTGTTTGAAAAGGAATTCATTAGAGATAAATGTGAGGCAACTTGTATATATTGTATTTCTTCCTCTAGCAGTTAATCATTGATGTGAGCTACGTATCATATATGTATGTAACAATAATAGATATTTTGCAAAATCTACTCAAGCGTTAATTTGATATGAGGCAGGGGGGGGGGGAGGAACTGCTCATCCCGTACCCCAGTTTGTCCCCTAGCTGAAATTTAGTGGGTACTTTTCTGTTATAGTGACTGTGTATATAGAAGGTAAGTAGAACCGGTTTCTTCGTTAGTTTTTTCTTCTTAGCATTAGACAAACTAAGACAGGTGACAGAATAGATGGGAAATATATAATTTGGGCTATATATTTGCACATTAGGGGGTAGGGTAGAATTTTTTCACAGTGTGAAGTTATAAAAATAATTATCACTGTGTAATATGCAGGATAATTGTACCTAACATATTTTGGATGTACACCCGCTATACTTTACCCCTATCCCCCGAATGTGCAAATATATACCCTAGATTTGTTTCTAAAGTATTATAGTTTCATCATATTTTGTGATATTTTATTAGGATTAGTCAGAGAAACGGGCTCTACTTAGCTTCTATATAGGAAGGTGATATAGCAGAAATGTACCATTTAGTTTCTTTAAAAATCATGTCAAAATTAAGATAAGCCTGCATAATTCAAGCATCCAGAGAAACATGGCATAGCTTTCATTAGTATATTTTTTCCGTTATGGCACTCTATGGCTAATTTTTCACTGTCATTTTCACTTGAATAGGGAAAATTAGCTACACCTTCACCCCCCCCCCCCTATCCCTGGATTTTGACGAACATACGCCTCTGAATTTTGGTTTCAGATTGGCTACTTATAAACAAAAGACTATACAGCTACTAAATTCGCATTTCTCTTGGGACCTCATTTGTGGGAGGAGGATTTGTCCCCTAAATTGTTGCCCTTCCCTTAGATTTTGACAGTTGCATACTTTCGGTGTTTTCATTGAAAGAAATGAAATACACCCCTTCTATATTTAGAATGATTACGCTTTGGTAAATTTAAGAACCGATTCTTTGCTTACGTAGTGGCAAGGTGGACCATACCTAATGTCTTTTTATGCTCTTTCCAGATATTTTATCTTCTCAATTGCAAATCCTCCCCCTCATATATGTCATTATATTGTCAATTTTCTCCGTGATATTTATCTTCTCCTTATAGTTTTACCACTCTAGTCGTCCTTATTAAATCTCGAATGGATCCTATCTTTTCTTTGTTTTTTTTATCGTCCCTCCTGTGAAACTTCAGAATACGAAACGTCTCTTTAAAAAAAGAAGAAAAACGTTCAATTTGTTTTTTTCTTTATAAGATTCTTTAGAATTGACTGTGCCACCTTGAAATGGGAAAGTCAAAGTTCTTGTTTAATAGTATTTTGACCCACTTCGGGACCAAATCGTTCCTTTGGGCCTTAAAATGACAAACATCTCCAGTTCGCTATGTCACAATCTCTTTTCGTTTTACATTTATTAGTTTTTGGTAGAAAAACGTCCATATTTCAACACCAATTGTTTTAACAATACAATGATAACTGAGAAGGCAGGTCTTTGAAAGAAAATAAAACAGGTTTGGCCAGGCTATCCAAGAACTGATTTTAGTTTTACGATAAAGCTATTAAAGTTAAGTTGGAAAATCCAATATGAAAAAACAGTAAAAAAAAAATTGGAGTCATTCGCGCAATTTTAGGATCAATACTTGGTTATACAAAATAATTCTGTTTTATTTATGAGAGGGAAAGGGGAAACCAGACTGAAAAAATACATCTGTTCCAAAAGCAGGCTTAAATATATAATATTCCTCCAGAACAAGAAATAAAAATTTTGGAACATCCATCGCATGAGCCATATAGACAAGAGCGATGATGACTTTATACATATGAGACAAGGATTTCCAAAAAAGTCGGAAAGTTTGAAATAATATCGTTCTTAGTTTTTCGTACGATTTATATATATTATGGTAAGTATTTATGGTACTTATCGGTTATATAATACACATTATAAAATTTCGACACAAGAAACTTGTCAAGTAACTTCTTTATACTGTCGATCATTTGGATGGAAAAGATCAGATGGGATAATAACCAGTTAGGCGGCAGCAAAGGCAGAAAGAAGACCTACTTTTAACGCGATTCTTAACGACATTTCGGCGTTCTTGGTACATAATTCTAGGTCGTAATTTTACAATTTTCCTAATAAAGTATTATATTTCCATCATATTTTTTATTTTATTTCATTTGTTTTATCAAAAGTTTGGGCCATACATTTGCGCATTAGGGGCCAGGGTTGGTGTAAACATAGCATATATTAAATACAACAATGGTTAGTTTTCACATTTAATAAATAATTTCTTAGACCACGCTGGTTTTCCATTGACGAAAAATTGAGTAAAAAAAAACGGGTTTAATTTCTGTAAAGCAGTGAACAAAAATAAAATATATAAACTATACCTTAAATAAAAAAAATAAAAAATATCTTTTTTTATTAAAAAAGTAATAACCTTGCGAACGAAAGTCAAAGCAAGGTCAATGCTGTAAGATGTCAACAGACTTCAGCTAAACTAGCAAATGAAAAAATCCATTCAATTTATAATTCATAACTTTGTTTCATTAACCTGTAAGATTTTGATTGAATTTGGGGTTGGGTGACCTGCTTTTGTTTTGTTGCAAGTATTTATAATTTTCATTTTTAATAGATTCCTATTTATACACCGAATGTGGCAGAGGAAAGTTTCATTATATACAGTTGCTATAGTTTTATTCTAAAGTTATTACCGTCAGTGCAGGAGTTTTGTTTTATAATGTGAGTTGTTCTTATTTATTTTATTGTTTATAATTTATTTTTTTGTGTGGTGTTTTATTTGTCGTGGTATTTTTTTTATGATGTCTTAAAAAAGTCTTAAATTGTTGGTTTGTAATCTTTTTAATTTTTTTCTCCGTTGAGAAAGGCTCCCGAACATGGGGCCGAAATATTCGGAGTATTTTTATTTTTTTAGTTAAAGTGTAGTTTATATATTTTATTTTTGTTCACTGCTTTATATAAATTAAACCGGTTTTTTCTTTGCTCAATTTTTCATTTATACATTTAATATATGCTTTACTTTACCCGCCCCCTTCGAATGTGCAAATATATAGCCCAAATTTGTTTCTAAACTATTATATATTCATCAAGTTTTGTTTCATTAGCATTAATCGAACTTCACTTCCCGAGTGTCTATTATATAACTGATAAGTACCGTATTTATTTATATATGTGTTGGTATGAGTAATCAAAACCGAGATTTGAACACTGGAAAAGACGGCGGAAAATTTAGGAATTGAAAGATGACAGGTTACCAAAGATCGTCCTTTTGGGCCTACCATCCAGGGCCGACCAAGTAGATAGTCGTCATTAAATTGGTCGGGAGGCTATAAAGAAAAATATTGTGAAAATTATAAGTCTTATGGCTACGACACCCAAGAAGTGAAATTAGGTCCAAACCAATTGAAACAATATTTACTTCATAATATGCGGAATAATTGCTGCTGAAACAATTTTGTATGCAGGCCGCAATGCTTTATCCCCAACCCCCTCCACTAATGTGCGATATTTTCCAGGTATTCTTGCAATGCGTCTCTTGTTTGAACCTGTTTACCTGTAAATTGAATCAACTGACGATAGAGCTATTAACCTAAGTTGGAAAAAATCCCATATAACAAAAACTGTAAAAAATAAATTCAAAAAAAAAAAAATTCCCGCAGTTTTAGGATTACAACTTGGTCATAAAAAAATCGTTGCTTCAATTATGAGTGAGACAAAAGAGACCAACCCTGAAAAATACAATTTTTCCAAAAACAGTTTCTCCAGGATAACAAGAGCCAAGAGGTATTTTCCCCTCCAACTCCCCCCACTGTCACTAGATACGATCGGGATTTAAAGTAAGAGTTCTTAGACACAAGATCCTTCTAAATATGAAATTTCATTAAGATCCGATAACCCGTTCATAAGTTAAAAATACCTCATTTTTTCAAATTTTTCCGAATTAATCGTCCTTCCACTACCCCCCTCCTAGATGGTCAAATCGGGGAAGTATCAATTTCTAATAGTGATAGGGACACAAATTTTTTTCAGGAGCTTAAGCAAAAAGATAGGTGCTTTAGGATACTAGTGTTTATATGGATATCCCATTTTAAATTAGAAGAAACCGTGACAACGTGTAATCTCATTGAAGACTCAGAAATTTTAGGAGGTATATGATTAAGGAAAGAGAGGGAATTAAAGGAAATATATTGGCATTATCGTGGATTTTGAAGGGTTTACAATCGTGTCTTATTCCAAGGCATCGTAAAATTTCTTTAGAAGGTTTTATCTGCCGTGAAATCATCAAACAATTTCTATACATCGGGAAATTCCTTATCGATACTGTTGATTATAACTGAAAAAGGAAGAAGACCTCGGAGAGTACCCTGGGATGCTCCAGTGGAGACAGGCAGGGAAATAGAATGATGAATCTTGTGCTAAATAACTTGTGATCCATTTGATTTGAAAGATAAACCCCAACTCCCCCAGGGGGAGGCCACCATCGAGAGATCTTGAAAAGGGGATCCTTTTGAGGAATATTTAAAGGAGATTTTCATGTTTGGACCCCTTCAAATCTACTGCGATTCTAATTTGCCCTTTTTCATTCTTTTTTTTAATAGCTATGATTTTAGAAAATTCTGATTCTAATTAATTTTAAGAAGTTATTAATACCTATTTACCTATTTTTGGGGTTATTAATATTCGAAGTTTTTTTGCCATAAATAACCTCCTATTTGAGATTTATTTGGTCCTTTTTGAATTTGCCAGCCTAATCTGTTTTAATTTTCATGACATGCTATGTCCCGTACATGTGTATATATGTTTTTTATTGTTTTTATTTAACTGCTACTTTTTTTGCTAAAATTAAAAAAAATGTATGTTTAAACCATTATTATGGTTTTAACCTTTTTAAACTTTACTATTTTCTGTTTTGACCCCAAAATACGAGTTAGGCTCAGCTAGGCTTTTGATAGTTATTCAAAAAATGATAGACCTTATCTAGATGATATTTCCATTTATTAAAAAGTTTCTGTTTTAAAAAAAACAATAAAAAACATAAAAAATATTAAATTTTTTTTAAATAAAAATAATTTTTTTTAATAAAAAAAACAAGTTTTTTTAAATGGAAGTAAGGAGCAACATTAAAGCTGAAAACGAACAAAAATTACTCTGTATATGAAAGGGGCTTTTCCTCCTCAACGCCCCACTCTTTACGCTAAAGTTTGACTCTTTCTCATAACTCTACATTTTAAAACAATAAAAAACTTTAGCGTAAAGAGCGGGGCGTTGAGAACGAAAAGCCCCTTTCATACACGGAGTAATTTCTGTTCGTTTTAAGTTTTAATGTCGCTCCTTACTTTCATTTAAAAAACTTGTTTTTTTTTATTTAATTTTTGAACGTTTTTGAATCAATGCATGTTTTGATTTTGGCTTTCCGCAGAGGAATAATTAAAACAAAATTTGTATATTTATTTTTTTTTTCGCTAAATGGCTTTCTTATAATTTTGATCGAATGATTTTGAGAAAAAAAGAGCTGGGGAGGAAGCCTAGTTGCCCTCCGATTTACGGTTAATTAAAAAGGCAACTAGAACTTTTAATTTTTTGCGAATCTTTTTATAAGTAAAAGATATAGGTAACATAAATTAGCTTACGTAAAGAACTTTTGTATTCTCATGTTTTTATTACATATACAAGGGGGTCCGCCCCCTCGTCAGTACCTCGCTCTTTACACTAAAGCTTAAATTTTGTCCCAATTCATTAAGAATGACCCCTGAATCACAAAAGCCGCAGAATAAATAGTTGAAATTACTAAAAATACTTTAGCGTAAAGAGCGAGGTATTAGGAGGAGGTGAGCCCCTCATGTGGGTAATAATTTCTGTTCGTTTTAAGTTTTAATACTGCTGCTTACTTCCAGCTAAAAAAAAACTTTTTTCATATTTAATTTTTTATTGTTTTTTTTTAAGTAATGCTAGTAAATCCTGCGCTCCCTTCATGGAAATTTTCTTCCCCCATGACAAATTCCTCGATGGAAAGTTCTACCAGCATATCTCCCTCTTCTCAACCCCTGCCTCCAACCAAAAAATCCTCCTGAAAACATCTGTACACTTCCCAATAACCATTACTATATGCAAACACTGGTCAAAGTTTTGAACTTGTAACCCCTCCCACGGGGACTGCGGGGGATTAGGTCGTCCCCAAAGACATAGTTATAAGGTTTTTCGACTACGCTGAATAAAATGGCTATCTCAGAATTTTGATCCGTTGACTTTGGGAAAATAATTAGCGTGGGAGGGGGCCTAGGTGCCCTCCAACTTTTTTGGTCACTTAAAAAGGGCACTAGAACTTTTCATTTCTGTTAGAATGAGCCCTCTCGTCTCGATCCCCTCAACATTCTAGGACAACTGGGTCGATAAGATCACCCCTGGGGAAAAAACAACAAATAAACAAACAAATAAACACGCATCCGTGATCTGCCTTCTGGCAAAAAATATAAAATTCCACATTTTTGTAGATAGGACCTTGAAACTTCTACAGTAGGGTTCTCTGATACGCTGAATCTGATGGTGTGATTTTCGTTAAGATTCTATAACTTTTAGGGGATGTTTCCCCCTATTTTCTAAAATAACGCAAATTTTCTCAGGCTCGTAACTTTTGATGGGTAAGACTAAACTTGATGACACTTATATATTTAAATCAGTATTAAAATCGATTCATTTGATGTAGCTATTGGTACCAAAATTTCATTTTTTAGAGTTTTGGTTACTATTGAGCCGGGTCGCTCCTTACTACAGTTCGTTACCACGAACTGTTAGATAACTACTAAGTACCGTATTTATTTATATATGTGTTGGTATGAGTAATCAAAACCGAGATTTGAACACTGGAAAATTTATTAAGTAATTTTCCTAGGAATTGAGATGACAGAGTTACCAAAGATCATCCTTTTGGGCCTACCATCCAGGGCCGACCAAGCAGCTAGTCGTCCTTAAATTGGCCGGGAGGCTATAAAGAAAAATATTGTGAAAATTATAAGTCTTATGGCTACGACACCCAAGAAGTGAAATTAGGTCAAAACCAATTGAAACAATATTTTCTTCATGATATGCAGAATAATTGCTGCTGAAACAATTTTGTATGCAGGCCACAATGCTTTATTCCCAACCCCCTCCACTAATGTGCGATATTTTCCAGGTATTCTTGCAATGCGTCTCTTGTTTGAACCTGTTTACCTGCAAATTGAATCAACTGACGATAAAGCTATTAACCTAAGTTGGAAAAAATCCCATATAACAAAAACTGTAAAAAACAAATTCAAAAAATTTTTTTTCGCAGTTTTAGGATTACAACTGGGTTATAAAAAAATTGTTACTTCAATTATGAGTGAGCCAAAAGAGAACAACCCTGAAAAATACAATTTTTCGAAAAGCAGTTTCTCCAGGATAACAAGAGCCAAGAGGCATTTTCCCCTCCAACTCCCCCCACTGTCACTAGATCCGATCAGGATTTAAAGTAGGAGTTCTTAGACACAAGATCCTTCTAAATATCAAATTTCATTAAGATCCAATAACCTGTTCATAAGTTAGAAATACCTCATTTTTTCTAATTTTTCCAAATTAACCGTCCTTCCACTCCCCCTCGTCCCAGATGGTCAAGTCGGGGAAGTATCTATTTCTAATAGTGATAGGGACACAAATTTTTTTCAGGAGCTTAAGCAAAGGGATAGGTGCTTTAGGATACTATTGTTTATATGGATATCCCATTTTAAATAGAAGAAACCGTGACAACGAGTAATCTCATTGAGGACCCAGAAATTTCAGGAGGTATATGATAAAGGAAAAGAGAGGGAATTAAAGGAAATATATAAATACCATCGAGATATCTTTAAAGGGGGATCCTTTTGTGGAATATTTAAAGGAAATTTTCAGGTTTGAACCCCTTCAAATCCACTGTGACTCTAATTTGCCATTTTTCATTCTTTTTTATAATGGCTATGATTTTAGAAAATTCTGATTCTAATTAATTTTAAGAAGTTATTAATACCTATTTACCTATTTTTGGGGGTTATAAATATTCGAAGTTTTTTTGCCATAAATAACCTCCTATTTGAGCTTTATTTGGCCCTTTTTGAATTTGCCAGGCTAATCTGTTTTAATTTTCATGACATGCTATGTCCCGAACATGTGTATTTATGTTTTTTAATTTTTTATTTAACTGTTACTTTTTTTTGCTAAAATAAAAAAAGTGAATGTTTAAACCATTATTATGGTTTTAACCTTTTTAAACTTTTCTATTTTCTGTTTTGACCCCAAAATACGAGTTAGGCTCAGCCAGGCTTTTGATAGTTATTTAAAAAATGATAGACCTTATCTAGATGATATTTGCATTTATTAAAAAGTTTCTTTTTTGCAATGAAAAATTTTGAATGTTTAAAAACAAGACCTATAAGTTACAGTACTATGCCTCAACTAATCGATTACCTATGACTGCGCAGACACATCCTGTGAACGCAAAAAGTTAGTCCTAGTTTTCTCCTTTAAATTTCTTTCAATAAAACGAAATTCTTTTAATATGTGCATTATTTTTCTGACTGAAAACAAAGGGCAAATTCGCACCAACTATTTCACTGGCAATTTTATATTTTATTCTAATGGATATTTTGGGCTTTCCTCCATTAGGCATAAAAATGAAAAAAACATGAAAAAAATTAGTTTAATTCAACGATAAAAGGTTAAAGATCATTCCTGATTCTATCGGTATTTTCCCCTCGTCTACAAACTGTCTGTGTAAGCCCTTAAACGCTTTTACTTTCAATTCAAGCTATAATTACATGTAATATCTATTTTTACAGATAATCAACCCTCTGCTAACGTTTCTCTTAAATAAGAAAACTTCTAAATTGTGATTGATTCTCTTAGTTGCAAGTGCGTGTACCTGTTACACCAAAACTAATAGCCTCCCCCTATTGCCTAGTTCAAATGGAAATAGTGGAACTTCTTTTGAGAGAAAATATGGGAAGGGGCGGGGGGTTAAACTGTAGTGGATCTGCATGCAAAATGTTTTACCTACTATTGTTTTGCGCATTATGAAGTAAGAATTCTTTCATTAGCATTAACCTAACTTCAGAGCTTGGGTGTAGTGGCTATAAGATACAAGTACGCATTGTTTATATGGATATCCCATTTTAAATTAGAAGAAATTGATACAACAATTTGTTTCAAGGTGACGCAGAAATTTCAGGAGGTATATGATTAAAGAAAAGAGAGGAAGGAAAAAATATAAATTTCATTTAAGTTTTATTTTACCTATCAAAGGCTATGAGCCTGCTAAGATTTGCCAGATTTTCGAAAAAAGGGAATAAAATATCATTAAAAATCACATCATAAGATTCAGCGTATCAAAGAACCATATTATTCAGGTTTCAAGCTCATATCTGCAAAAATGCGGAATTTTGTATTTTTTTTTTTGCCAGAAGAAAGGTCATGGATGTGTGTTTATTTGTTTCCTTTTGTTCTTATTTTATTTTGTTTTTCCCACGAGTACTCGTATCGACCAATTGGTCTTGGAAAATCATGAGATGGCTTATTTGAACGGAAATTAAAAGTTCAAGTTTCGTTTTTAAGTGACCAAAAGAATTGTAGGGCAAGTAGGCCCCCTGCCCCGCACCCATTTTCCCAAATATCCCGATTAAAATTTTTAGATAGTCGTTTTGTTCATTATAGTCGAAAAGCTCAATAGCTATGACTTTGGATACAAAAATATGCCTTTTAGTCGAATGATGTGTTTGAAATCAGTATAGAGCCTCCTTTCTTTTTATTTGTTTTTTTTTTGTCGAAAAACTAGGTAGATCTCAGCAACCTTATAACTTTTGATGTACAACCTTGAATTATTTGGCTTTACATATTTTGAATGAATATAGAAAGCCAGTTCTTTGATGAAACGTTGTTATTGTTTTTATTCATTTAGATTTCGGCTACGATTAGTGTACTAGTTACTAGTGTACCAGATATTAGTGTACTTATTTTTTTTTATATAACAAACTATTCGAGTAACTTCTATTTTTGGATTTTCTAAAGGGCTGAATATTTCTATTTGAAACTGTATCTTCAAGGATACCACTGCATTAATTCTAAGTAACTAAAAAATTGAGCACAGTCAACCACGGCTTTTCGAATTATTTGTTTGTATGGATTTAATACTTTGATCATTGGTTTACATGGATTTAATTACAAATTTTACAAAATTATTTTATGTTTTCAGAGGTGTCAAAACCAGAACCCCCCCCCCCTGGACGCAGCTAAGATTTGATTATATCATAGATACACATTCCTATCTTTAATTGCAACAAGTCTGAA
Organism: Artemia franciscana; assembly: GCF_032884065.1. Lineage (NCBI taxonomy): Eukaryota > Metazoa > Arthropoda > Branchiopoda > Anostraca > Artemiidae > Artemia > Artemia franciscana. The sequence continues at coordinate 20,516 of NW_027063268.1, read as the reverse complement.
CTCATTTGTATTTAAGTAATTCATTTTTCTTAAAAAGCTAAAATATTAAACAGACTGTAAAGGAGAGAAATACATGAATATTCCCTTCCATCTTTCTTAGCTAGTTAGATTCCATTATCTCAAGGGGAAATGATGTGGAAGGGAATTGAGTGATGTAAAAAGTAGTTTGTTTTATTTATATTTAGAATAAAGCTTTGAGTACACCCTATGGCGGTACACTGTTTTATAGAAGGGTAAACACGAGTGTGAATTTTGAAAATTGATTCTGCCGAAATATTATCTTGCCTCCTACTTAATATTGATATAATATTATACGCTGATCTAATTTACTTTTGAATTACTTGCGTGAAAAATTAAGGGAAAAATAAGAAAATAATTAGAGTGTAACCTCCATATAACTGAGCCACCTTATCCTTCCTGGAACTCAACTCACTTTGAATTGAACCCCTAAAAAGAACTCTCATTTTACCCAACTTCTGTGCAATTCAGCCCTCATTTAAATCTGTCTTTTTGATGAACATATTTTGACTCAACCCCCATGCAACTTAATTCCTGGTAACACCGCCTTTTTTAAATCAACCACTGTTTTACCTACCCCTATTTGGATTAGCTTCTGTTCCTTCCAATGAGAATAGGGACCTGGTGTATTTGGGACCTGGGCATTAAAATTTCCATAATTTCAAATGAATGAGACAGAAAGATAGTTATAAAAAATCATAATAATTTGACAATGATTAAAAATCATTTCTTTTGAGTCAACTTTTATCGCTTCAGATAAAACGGTTGAATTACATTTTCTAAGCTATGTTGTTGGTTTAAGGAGGGCTAAGTTGGAAAAAAAAGTTTCTTTCTGTAATTTTGGCAAACATGAAATGCACCCTAAGGATGTTGTCATTTCGAAAAAAAAACGTAGAAAAATATACCATCCAGGACCAAACAAAAGCAAACTTTATATTTTTTTCCCGTGGAGTTTTAATCCAGATTTACCGGCATTATTTTAAAAACAATGAGAAATTAATTTAAATAATTTTTTCAACTGAAAGTAAAGCAACATTAAAATTCTAGATGAACGTATATAATTCCGTTTAGAAGGGGTTCCTTCCTCCTCAATGCCTTTATCTTTATGCTGAAATTTGAACGTTTGTCCGAATTTTTATGGCATTTTGTATTAACCAAGTGACATATAGCAATCGCAAATTCTGTCTGTCGGTCTGTCCGGGTTTTGCTACTTTAGGCACTTCCAGGTAAGCTAGGACGGTGAAATTTGGCAGGCGTATCAGGGACGGGACCAGCTTAAATTAGAAATAGTAGTTCATTATCCGGTGGATAACAAATTATCCATCGGGATGAAACTTGGTGGGAAAAATAAGCACAAGTCCTAGATTCGGGATTGACATAATCGGAACGGATCTGCTCTGTTTGGGGGAGTTGGGGGGGGGGGGGGAGGAGGGTTAATTATAGAAAATTAGAAAAAATTAGGTATTTTTAACTTACGAAAGAGTGAATGTATCTTAATGAAATTTAATTTTTAGAAGTACCTCGAAACATGGATCTCTTATTTTAAATCCCGACCGGATCCAGTGTCATTAAGGGGGGGGGGGGATATTCGAAAACGCTTAAAGCGGAGAGATCAGGATGAAATTTGGCGGAAAGAATAAGCACAAGTCCAAGATAGGTGACTGACATAACCGGACCGGATCCGCTCTCTTTGGTGGAGTTGGGGGTGGGAGTAAATTGGAAGAATTAGAAGAAATGAGGTATTTTTATCTTACGAACGGTTGACCAGATCTTAATGAAATTTGATATCTAGAAGGATCTTGTGCTTTAAAACTCTCATTTTAAATTCCGACCAAATCCAGCACCATTGAAGGGAGTCGGAAGGGGAAGCTGGAATTCTTGGAAAACGTGAAAATCGAGGTATCTTACGAATGGGTGATCGGATCTTAATGAAACTTGATATACAGAAGAATATTATGTCTCAGATGCTCCATGTTCAATTAGAATCAGATCCGAGGACATAGAGGGTTGGAGGGGGGAAACAGAAATCTTGGAAACCGGAAATCTCAGAAAACGCTTAGAGTGGGGTGATCGGAATAAAGCTTAATGGGAAGAATAAGCAAAAGTTGTAGATACGATATTGACATAATTGGTACGGATCCATTTTCTTTGGGAGAGCTGGGGGTTGTTAATTTGGAAAAATTAGAAAAATTGAGGTATTTTTAACTTGGGAACGGGTGACCGGATTTTAATGAATTTTGATATTTAGAAGGAATTTATGTCTCAGAGCTCTTATTTCAAATCCCGACCAGACTTAATGACATTGGGGGGAGTTGGAGAGGGAAACTGTAAATCTTGGAAAACGCTTATAAATGTCGTAGATACGTGATTGACGTAACCGAACTGGGTCCGTTCTCTTTGGGAAAGTTAGGTGGTGGGGTTCAGTGCTTTGGCGAGTTTGGTGCTTCTGGACGTGCTAGGACGATGAAAATTGGTAGGTGTGTCAGGGAGCTGTATAGATTGACTTCATAATCGTTATTCTAGATTCGACCCTCTGGGGACTGAAGGAAGTGGAAAAATTAGAAAAAAATAAGGTAAATTTAGCTTACGAGAGGGTGATCCAATCTTAATGAATTTTGATATTTTGAAGGACCTCGTGATTCAGAGCTCTTATTTTAAATCACGATCGGCATTAAGCTTCTGATTTTCCTTTTAAAGCAAACAGGAAGGGTGTGCGAAAGCACAGGATGGCTGGCCCCCAACCCCCCAGTGCACTTCCTGGCTGAAGGGCCAAGAAACGGAGATCAGCACCGCCGGTAGGGACTGTAAAGTCTAATGCCGTATCCTTCACATTTTATCGCCGTCCTAGTCGAGTCGGTTGGTGCGCTGGATTTGGGATCCTTTGTCTGAAAGGACGCGGGTTCGAATCCCAGTGTACCCAATTGTTCAGTTTGGGACGGGAGTCAGTGGTGTGACTCCGTAAGCTTAGCCAGAGTCGACCCAGCTTTAAATGGGTACCTGGAGAAATCTGGAGAAGGTAAACAGGAAGGGTGTGCGAAAGCACAGGATGGTTGGCCCCCAACCCCCCATTGCACTTCCTGGCTGAAGGGCCAAGAAACGGAGATCAGCACCGCCGGTAGGGACTATAAAGTCTAATGCCGTATCCTTTTTTTTTTATTAATTCTTTGAATTTTGCTAGAGCTCATACCATATGAGCTCTTGGCTCTTCTGACCTCGTGACAAGTGCCATATGAGTTCTTAGCTCTTGTTTCAAGATTGATTCTTGAAAGAAAGGGGCAGTTTTATTAGAATATTCAGCTTTTCTAAAAGAGATAAAATTTTAACGTGAAAAGAAATGGTACTGAGCAGGGGGGGGGGGGGGTAACTCCCTCGTATGTGGAATAATTTCGGTTCGTTTTGAGTTTTAATGCTGCTCCTTACTTTCAGTTGAAAAAAACCTGTTTTTTCATTAAACTAGATATTGAATCCTATTTTGATGAAATATAAAATATGTAGAGCAATGCTGGGGGAAGGGGGAGGAGCTAATTCATTGAGCACACTTTACTATGACTGTACTTTAGGTGAGCCCCCACTATGCTGTAAATGTCCATTGATATATATTTTGTGAACCAGTAAGACAGGACTGTTTACAACATTTTTGTGTTTTTCCAGTCATGGAGAAGGGTCGCACCGTACATTGAAAAGAATTTAAATTTCAAAGAAGAAGAACAGCGTCTTTTGAAAAAGTCGGAAATGGAATAACAGTGATGATAGCAGCATCTTATAGGAGAGAAGAAGAGACTCACCAAAACCCACTGTAATGACATTGCCGATGTAGAATATGAGGTAGCTGACACAAGTCGGGTAGATAATTTTTTTTTTTTATAACTTAGGATTATTAGGCGTCTTCGACATAAACGGGGTATGATCTTTTTTGGTAACTTGATTAAAAGCCGAAAGTTAGATGTTCTCGGCTGGTGATTTCTCTTGTTTTTAATTTACCATATTATTTTGCGTACCATCTGGTAACGCATTAGTGACTCCTTATGCATAAGGGAGTGAAAATGACTGCAGAGACTAGTATCTGAACTAATGCATTCCAATTCACAGTGCAAAACACTTTTGGGAGATGGAGATTTGAGGTGAATGGAAATTAAATTCAGCCAGATATAAATTTCTTTTTATTAATTTTCTATTAGAGCTCATTAAAGTGATAAACTAGCTCATTAAAGTGGATTTGAGGTTCCCGAATCTCCTCAGGCGTGTAAGAAGAAGGATTATTTCCTTCAGCATATCAGCAGTGAATCCTTCCCATAGTTTTTAGGAGTGAGGGAGACGGGACGAAGCTTCGCTTTTTTTCTTAGCTTCCCGATTCTTCTTCAAATCTTTAATGGAGAAATAATGGGAACGAAAACGGAAATTGTATTAGCTGGTGTTTAATTGGATAAATCTAACAAGTCGTCCAGTAGGCCTATCAACTCCCATAGACAGGTCTCAAGTCACCTTTTACAAAGAAGTTTTCTAATTGTGTTAGTGAGATTTATAGTCCTGAAGACTGCATAATCCTTTCAGCGTCTTCGTCTAATTAATAATAATGGACGAAAAGATTTGACTCTCTTTGCCCCTGGAGTCGCTTAAGCTCCAAGTCTTTTGGTTTTCGTTGCTTGAGATTTGTATTGCTGGGGATTTGGCGTTGAATCTCAGCTTCATCTTAGTAGACTAATAAGTTTACTAAAGTAGCCATTGATGTGAATGCTCTTCGGCCCGTAGTAACTTAAAAAAAGATTTAAAAGTAATAGTGCTAAATAAATACTCATTTTAACAAAATCTAGTAGGAGTAATTGTTTACCACAACAGTCTCAAATTTTATCTTTCAGAACAAATTATTTGGGAGTTGCAGATACCCTCGTATATACTGGTTAGTGACCAGAAAATAGTCAGTAACTGAATTGGTAGCCTTTGATTTTGTCCTATTTTGGTAACTTGATAGATGAACATCAAGAAAAAAAGAAAGATCAGAAGATCCACATGGAAAGCTAACTAGTCAGATTCTCTTGATATTACCCATGTGCTTCTAGAAGATGATGACACTACAGGCGCTTGTTGACATCTGTCCTCACTTTACATTTTTGTGAAATCGGTGTGAATATCGAGTATGGCGTTGATTTTGTCATTTATATAAAAAACAATAACTGGATCATGTCTCCATTGACCTTTTCTTTGTATCAGGAAGGTTCTGAAAGATCCTTTTTTTACGCAAAAAAGTCCCTAAACTTCCTATTATTGACTCCTTTAACCTTTGGAAGCCCTGTAATATAGTTGGAGGCTTTCTACAATAGGAGCGGGGAACCTGTTATGGTTATTGACAGTAATTTTGGGTAGTTCAAGGTAGATTGAAATGAAGATGGTCCTGTTTCTTGCCTCACAAGCTCTTATCCTCAGAAAATCCATATTCTGATCTTCTATTAAAAAAACTCAGGACATTAATTTTATAATAAAATTGGTTTAAAATTTAAGAATTTTTCTTTGCATACCGTATTCCGTTAGTTTCATCAATATCTAATTCCAAAAAAAACTTGAATTTCTTCCTAGGTAGTATTTTAGCGGATTGATTGATTTCTTTATCACTAGAGGAGTTATTGATGTTTTTCTTTTCCTGGAAAATAATGATTTTTTTAACATTTAACTTTTTGTAGATAACAGTATTTTTGAATCACGATTTTGTAAATGAAATTATCGGACTTTAAACTACGTAACAAAAAGCTGAGGGGAGATAATACTTAAAAAAGTGTAAATAAACTTGAATAAAGGTGTACCCCCTAGTTTTTGGTATTTGAAATATTTACAAATAAAATTCTCCAATAGAAAGAGAAAGTAATTTTATATGGCAAGTGAAACAAAACTCAACAAAATTCTAAATGGCAAAGATTTCTGGATAGGGTACCAATCCATTTAATCTATTATATATTTAATTAGTATGCATTATTATGTGTTTATCATTCATTTTGTCCAAAAACCAGAGTAAAAGAAAATCAAACCTAAACCGAATATACGGAAAGATTTATGCAATATCTTAAGCCTGTGATCAAGCTACAGAAGAAGTGGAGATAGGAACATAGATATGCTTCAAAATGGATAGTTTAGTCTCTGATCTTTTTCCAGTAGGCTTCATTTAACAGCCTAAGATTAACAGTCCTGAACCAGACTTTACAACCGGGGTGGTTTTGTAAATATCATATGTTTTGACATAATGACTGAGTGGAAAAAAATTATCCAGAGCATTTGAACTTGGTCAGTGACTGACTGAAGACTGAAAAAGGACGAACTATTTTCCCTAACCTGGTCTCTTATTCATTCTAAAAATAACCTAGATAATTTCTTAAATTTCACAAAAAAAAGATATTTCAGCCACACATGCAGTAAACGTCATCAGTAGTATTATTACTGCTATTACTTACTACTTCAATCAGTATTACTATTAACGGCGGTCACTCCGTATGTTCCCGGAATATTTAGTATTTTTCTGAAATTTGTTACTCTGTTAAGAGTATTTATCCCTATTAGAACTTTTTACTTATCAAGAAAAAAAAAATTATTGATTCAATCGAATTTGGAATGACCATACTGAAAAAATCAAACAAAGCAAGAGCCAGTGCCATCTACGAATATAGAAACTACGAATAACGTTATATCTACGAATACGATTATAGAGGGAAGGAAATATAGGAGGTAAATGAAGAATTAAACGTTAAACTGGAGAGTTTGAAGTTCTACAATGTAGAAAATAGGTGGAATCATTTTATTTTATCCAAAAGGCTCAAGAGAGTTAAGGTTAAGATAGCCAAAAGATCAAATAACTAGACTTGTAGGGGCGGCAAAACTCCTCACATCTTTGGAAAAAGATTCTGAAGATAATCAACTGATTCTGGGTGTTTTTGGAACGGTTGAGGTTAATTAGTTAAAACTATTTGAAATATTGAAGGACATGCCAAACTAAATCAAAAGATGCTACGTGTACCCAGCTTATCAAAAAGGTGTGTGTAATCTGTCATGAACCGCTGATAGTATTAAGTTCGAACCATCGAGTCATGTTGAGGGGGATGGTAAAAGTGGGCTGGAGGGCAACAAGACCCTTTCTTATTCCTTTTTTAGCAGTCCTCCTTTATAACTTCGTATTAAGATTTGAAACAACTATCTTGTTCAAAATAGTCAAAAAGTCCAATAACTTTGCCACTGGTAATGGCATAACCCCCTCAAAGTCCCTGGGATAGGTCTCAAAAATGGCTGAGTGTATGATATCCTATTTGTAACAATTTTTATTCGTTTTACGTTCAACTTGAATAATTACTTATTTTTTACTCGTTTTAAAATCTATTTATTCTTTTATATTCAATTTTTATCAATTTACTAATACTAAAAAAAAACTATTTCAAACGTCAAGTGGTTACTAAGTCTAAGAAGCTTTGCTTGTAGATTAGTACCTATATCTCTCTGTTTGCTGTTATTGTTTACTTAATTTCGGTTCGTTTTGGTTTTAATTTGTTCTTTAATAGTAGTTTCCGGTTGTTCTGAGTTTGAATTGTTATAAAAAGTTTTCTCTAATGGGTTTCTCTAATGGTAAGTTTTAGTTTAATAGGGCTTTTTTCTTTTCTTTGAAAAAATAATTTTCGGAAAGTCGTTTTCTCAATTAATAGGAAAAATAATAGGTGATTATAGAGGCATTAATAGGTGATTATTGAGGCATTAACTTAGTTATTCTAGGAAATAACCTGCTTAGTATGATGATACTTTTTTTTTTAATTTGAGATGCTGGAGATCATGTTTTAAGAGAAGAACAGTTTGGTTTTAGGTTTGGAGTTGATATATGTTAAATTTTGATTATCCAATTTGTCTTTCAGATGCTTTCTTTATTTTTTTTTATTGAATTTATGAATCAAAGGTATGTGTCAACCTTAAATAAATGTTGATGGCTGATTTGAAAACCTTTGAGTAAATTTTGATCACGTTAGAGCGAATTTAAGAGTGTCGTGGCCTTGATCGTTAAAAGTCAAAATCCCATAAATTATTTAGTATTTTATAATTTCAAGGTAAACTGGGCTCCTCATTCTTGCACTCCTTTTCATGGTCAGCCTAATGCAGTGAGTCTTAGTACACTCATTTTGACCAATGTGATGCTAGAATTTCCAATCTTTTTCAATTTTCAATGTAAAAATAAGTTTCTAATAGAAGATTACAAGGCAGACAAAAGTCTTGTACGGTTTCAAAAACAATTCGAGTATATTTTCTGAAATCTTGTAATATGGCTGAAAATTAATTCGGGACAGCGTCTGCATCCTGACTCGGTTCCAAGAACAGACTCACTTTAAAATAAAGCAAAGCTCAAGCTGCCGCTAATCCCTTTCCAGTTTAAAATTCATAGGAGATTGAAGATGCTGGATAAATTTCCAAGACGTCTGCTAACATTAATTAAAACATGCAGAATAATTTTAATTGAAACTGACATTGCAATGGGAAATGGGCCGATTGAAACTCGAATTCTCGAAAGTTTCATCGTTTCTGGCAGAAGCTTTCCTTCTGTTCAAAATGGATTTAGTAAAGAACAAATCTGGCCCATAATGGCCCGGATTCTGAAAATTAGTATTTTTTGAAAAAAATTATAATTTTTGCTGATTTAGAAATGGTAACTGTGTTTTGGCTAGTTGTAGTAGTAAAATATTATTTTGAGGAGTAAATTAATATAAAGTTTATAAAAAGTTAGCTGTCGTCCGAATTAAATCTAAAAATAAACTTATGTGTTATGTTATAATAATAAAAATTTTGTATTTAGTAGGTAAAAGAAAGACAATGGAGAAAAGTTTAAAGACAGTCAAATTTCGAGTCGCCTTTGGAATTTCATCTTTAGAAATGTTGATGCCAATTTTAGAAATTTCATAGAGAAGGTTCAGGTAATAAGTGTAGAGTATCTTCACTTTGGTGTCGATAACATCGCATTACAGAACTGACTCAAACGGTTTTGAGTGTTAAGCCCTTGCACGCAGGTTATTATAATGTCAGAATTACAGTAGGTTTTTATTTTTATAGTTTATTTATTGTGATGATTGCAAAACTGGACTGTATCAAAGGTGATCACTCAAAAATATTTAAGATTAACAAAAGCTTATCTATTGTGCTGGAAGTGGACTGGAGGAGGGAAGGGGGGTTGAAATAATTTCAAATACGTTTGTTTCTGTTATAAGGGTGTGCTTAACAGGGGCTTATTCGATTTAAAGTAGAAAGTTATAATGTCTTTTTAAAAACTGAATGGGATTGGAGGTTAGCAGCCAACTCTGATATATATATACACTTTTTTTTTGCAATTGTGCGTGGAAACTAAACTTTATAAGTTCTGTTATGTATGAATTTCTTCAGTAGAAAACTTCTTTCCTTACAAAGTTTAAGGGGTTGGTAGCCCAACCCTTGCTTATGATAATATCTTCTCATATAAAGATATAATTGACTGTTTTCTTCATTTCTGTTCGTTACAAATTTCATTGTTTCTCTCATAGTAACCTTTGCTATTCTTAATTTGACTTACTTTTAATTTTTTTTTATATATTTAACCATAATGGGCTAGTTAATCTACGTCTGAAGGTTGATTCGCTATACGTCTAAATTTCTGTATGTTTTAAGTTTTCTATTACTCCTTACCTTTTTTTGAACTCTATTTTATTAATTATATAATAAATATATAATAGAACTCTTTATTAATACTCTCGAAGAAAGTTGATAGTTTCATAAGCTTAAATTTTTTTTTCGATCGTCTTTACTCGCCTTAAAAAACAAGACAAATGAGACAAATCAGAATATACAAAACGTATGGTAATCAAAATAGTTATATGCGTTATTTGGGCTGCCTCTATCAACATTAGGGTAATATTTGTAGACATGAGTATATAATCAATCAGAGGTAATATACTCCGAGTTTGCTTGTGGACGATTTTGTTTTTAATTCTGCGGAAGGCGCAGAAAGCCTTCATTCAACTGGAGGTCCCAGGGCCTTCTTTATTTCCGGTACCAAGACGGCTTAAGTGATTTGTGTCTACTTGAGAAGAAGGCTTAGTCACTGATTTTCATTGGTTAGTCCCAATTACTTTTCCTGATGCCATTAAAATTCTACTGATTTAATTTATACGAAACTTGCAGCTTGGAATTTTACAATGCTAATAAACTTCTATAATTTCAAGTTTTTGGTTAACAAATTCGCACGTTTTCAGCCTGACTTTATAGACGTCTTAGAAACTCATATTCCTGGGGTAGACGGATGAAATTAAGGTTTTTTTTTTTATTTTGGCTTGGATGATAAATGCATAGGCAGGGAGTAGGACTCGATGACGAAAATCAAACTGCCAAGTCTTGCTCAAGTCGGAAAGGGGTTAATAAAAGAATTCTAGTATTATATGTTTCTGTAGAAATGACTTATGGAGATAGTAGTGACTCAAATGAAGTTTACTTACAGCTGCTTGGATAAATAAACAGAATTCAGGGTAGAAATATTCTGTTTTTATTAGGAGATTTTCGAAATGGGAATATATTATAGCTTTGGTAAAGTTGGCTTCGGAAAGGTAATTAGAAACGATATAAGACCGCTGGAGTTTTGCGGTTATAACGGTCTGCTTAAAAGTAGTACAGTGTTTGTTCGTAAAATGACACTAAAAGTAACATGGTAATCCCATTATATTAAGGCAGCCAACCTTTTTAATTTTCTTACTGTCATCTTAGATTGGGAGAATCAGTACAAGAAAGAATGTATAGGGGTGCTGTTTTTATATGAAAAGTAAAAATCATCTTGCCATACTGTCTGGGGTTAACCTAAAGCTGAAATATGGAAAGGGTGATCACCTTCGAGGAAGTTATGACATTGATAAACTCCAGGATTAGAATTTAAGAGAAACTCTTTAGGGAGAGTCAAATATCAAACTGGAGGGTTTGAAATTCTAGAGTGTACAAGATAAGTGGAATAATTTGGGGGAAAATGTTGACGAAGCTGCTGATTGTTTCTTAGCAAGGATGGTTGGAAATGCAGCTAGGATTAATAGTGTAGTCGCCTGTGTTTAGTAGGAAAGAAGAAGGTTTTACAAAAATTATTTGAGTGATAGATTATATGCAAATAAAAGGGAATGTAAGGAAAGTGAAGAGAGCTTGAAAATATAAACTAAGGAGGAATGGAGGCCTTTGATAAAATTACGGAAGTTGGGGAAGATTCAGCCTGAATTGATAACACTGCACATTATTATACTGAGCCATAAATATGTAATTAGCCGCAATAAGTATAATTTTACAGTATGAAATAAAATTGACAGGGAACTGTCAGTCTGGACATGTCCCAATTAGAGATTGAAACGGGGATTCATTTAGTGACAAAGAAAGAGTTAAAGAGAAATATTCAGTACAGTATCAGAATGCTAAACCTGATAAATTACTGTACATTAAAGTGATTAGTGCTATGTACGAGAATAACATTTCTGCGGTTCAGGCAGTAAATGAGGTCAACACCTGCTTTCGTATTTCGTATATAACTTGACCATAAATGGGTCTGGGGCACTAAAAAAAAAGGCCACAGAGGAATCAACCCTAGTTAAAGCATACTTCTTACCACGATAACTAGTACAAGGGAAGTTTGGAGAAACTGATATAGGAGTAACACAATAAGGTATGACCAAGTTGAAAGAAACGAAACAAAATACGGACCAGCGCCATCTGTTTATATATGAATTAAGAGGGGAGGGAGAGTTGATATATGTTGAATTTTGATTATCCAATTTGTCTTTCAGATGCATCCTTTATTTTTTTTTTTGAATTTATGAATCAAAGGTATGAGTCAACCTTAAATAAATGTTGATGGCTGATTTGAAAACCTTTGAGTAAATCTTGATCACGTTTGAGCGAATTTAAGAGTGTCGTGGGCTTGATCGTTAAAAGTCAAAGTCCCATAAATAATTTGGTATTTTATAATGTCAAGGTAAACTGGGCCCCTCATTCTTGCACTTCTCTTCATGGTCAGCCCTAATGCAGTGAGTCTTAGTACACTCATTTTGACCAATGTGATGCTAGAATTTCCAGTCTTTTTCAATTTTCAATGTAAAAACAAGTTTCTAATAGAAGTTTACAAGGCAGACAAAATACTTGTACGGTTTCCAATACAATTCGAGTCGATTTTCTGAAATTTTGTAATATGGCTGAGAATTTAACTCGGGACAGCGCCTACATCCTGGCTCGGTTCCAGGAACAGACTCACTTTAAAATAAAGCAAAGCTCAAGCTGCCGCTAATCCCTTTCCACTTTAAAATTCATAGGAGATTGAAGATGCTGGATAAATTTTCAAGACGTCTGCTAACATTAATTAAAACATGCAGAGTAATTTTTAATTGAAACAGACATTGCAATGGGAAATGGGCCAATTTAAACTCGAATTCTGGAAAGTTTAATCGTTTCTGGCTGAAACTTTCCTTCTGTTCAAAATGGATTTTATGGTAGAAACAACAGGTGTTACTTAATAAAGAACAAATCTGGCCCATAATGGCCCGGATTCTGAAAATTAGTATTTTTTGAAAAAAATTATAATTTTTGCTGATTTAGAAATGGTAACTATGTTTTGGCTAGTTGCAGTAGAAAAATATTATTTTGAGGAGTAAATTAATATAAAGTTTATAAAATAGTTAGCTGTCATCTGAACTAAATCTAAAAATAAGCTTATGCGTTATATTATAGTAATAAAAATTTAGTATTTTGTAGGCATGGGAAAGACAATGGAGAAAAGTTTAAAGACAGTCAAATTTCGAGTCGCCTTTGGAATTTCATCTCGAGAAATGTTGATGCCAATTTTGAAAATTTCATAGAGAAGATTCAGGTAATAAGTTTAGAGAATCTTCACTTTGGTTTCGATAACATCGCATTACAGAACTGACTCAAACGGTTTCGAGTGTTAAGCCCTTGCACGCAGGTTATTATGATGTCAGAATGACAGTAGGTTTTTATTTTTATAGTTTATTTATTGTGATGATTGCAAAACTGGACTATATAAAAGGTGATCAGTCAAAATTATTTAAGACTAACAAAAGCTTATCTATTGCGCTGGAAGTGGCCTGGAGGAGGGAAGGGGGGTTTAAATAATTTAGATACGTTTGTTTTTGTTATAAGGGTGTGCTTAACAGGGGCTTATTCGATTTAAAGTAGAAAGTAATAATGTCTTTTTAAAAACTGAATGGGATTGGAGGTTAACGAGCCAACTCTGATATATATATATATATATATATATATATATATATATATATATATATATATATATATATATATATATATATATATATATATATATATATATATATATATATATATATATATATATATATATATATATATATATATATATATATATATATATATATATATATATATATATATATATATATATATATATATATATATATATATATATATATATATACTTTTTTTTTTTGCAATTGTGCGTGGAAACTAAACTTTATAAGTTCTGTTATGTATGAATTTCTTCAGTAGAAAACTCCGTTCCTTACAAAGTTTAATCGGTTGGTAGCCCAACCCTTGCTTATGATAATATCTTCTCATATAAAGATATAATTGACTGTTTTCTTCATTTCTGTTCGTTACAAATTTCAGTGTTTCTCTCATAGTAACCTTTGCTATTCTTAATTTGACTTACTTTTAATTTTTTTTATTTATTTAACCATAATGGGCTAGTTAATCTACGTCTGAAGGTTGATTCGCTACACGTCTAAATTTCTGTATGTTTTAAGTTTTGTATTACTCCTTACCTTTTTTTGAACTCTATTTTATTAATTATATAATAAATATATAATAGAACTCTTTATTAATACTCTCGAAAAAAGTTGATTGTTTCATAAGCTTAAATTCTTTATTCGATCGTCTTTACTCGCCTTAAAAAACAAGACAAATGAGATAAATCAGAATATACAAAATGTATGGTAATCAAAATAGTTATATGCGTTATTTGGGCTGCCTCTATCAACATTAGGGTAATATTTGTAGGCATGAGTATATAATCAATCAGAGGTAATATACTCCGAGTTTGCTTGTGGAAGATTTTGTTGTTAATTTTGCGGAAGGCGCAGAAAGCCTTCATTCAACTGGAGGTCCCAGGGACTTCTTTATTTCCGCTACCAAGCCGGCTTAAGTGATTTGTGTCTACTTGAGAAGAAGGCTTAGTCACTGATTTCTATTGGTTAGTCCCAATTACTTTTCCTGATGCCATTAAAATTCTACTGATTTAAATTATATGAAACTTGCAGCTTGGAATTTTACAATGCTAATAAACTTCTATAATTTCAAGTTTTTGGTTAACAAATTCACACATTTTCAGCCTGACTTTATAGACGTCATAGAAACTCATATTTCTGGGGTAGACGGATGAAATTAAGTTTTTTTTTTTATTTTGGCATGGATGATAAATGCATAGGCAGGGAGTAGGACTCGATGATGAAAATCAAGCTGCCAAGTCTTGCTCAAGTCGGAAAGGGGTTAATAAAAAAACTTCTAGTACTATATGTTCCTTTAGAAATGACTTATGGAGATAGTAGTGACTCAAATGAAGTTTAGTTATAGTTGCTTGGATAAATAAACAGAATCCAGGGTAGAAATATTCTGTTTTTATTAGGAGATTTTCGAAATGGGAATATATTATAGCTTTGGTAAATTTGGCGTCGAAAAGGAAATCAGAAACGATATAAGACCGCTGGAGTTTTGCGGTTATAACGGTCTTCTTAAAAGTAGTACAGTGTTTGTTCGTAAAATGACACTAAAAGTATCATGATAATCCTAATATAGTAAGGCAGCCAACCTTTTTAATTTTCTTATTGTTATCTGTAGATTGGGAGAATCAGTACAAGAAAGAATGTATAGGGGCGCTGTTTTTATATGAAAAGTAAAAATCATCTTGCAATAGTGTCTGGGGTAAATCTAAAGCTGAAATATGGAAAGGGTGATCACCTTCGAGGAAGTTATGACATTGCTAGACTCCAGGATGAGAATTTAAGAGAATCTCTTTAGGGAGAATCAAATATCAAACTGGAGGGTTTGAAATTCTAGAGTGTACAAGATAAGTTGAATAATTTGAGGAAAAATATTGGTGAAGCTGCTGATTGTTTCTTAGCAAGGATGGTTGAAATGCAGCTAGGATTAATGGTATAGTCGCCTGTGTTTAGTAGGAAAGAAGAAGGTTTTACAAAAATTATTTGAGTGATAGATTATATGAAAATAAAGGGAATGTAAGGAAAGTGAAGAGAGCTTGAAAATATAAACTAAGGAGGAATGGAGGCCTTTGATAAAATTATTGAAGTTGTGGAAGATTCAGCCTGAATTGATAACTGCATATTATTATACTGAGCCATACATATGTAATTAGCCGCAATAAGTATAATTTTACAGTATGTAATAAAACTGACAGGGAACCGTCAGTCTGGACATGTCCCATTTAAAGATTGAATCGGGTCTTCATTTTGTGACAAAGAAAGAGTTAAAGAGAAATATTCAGTACAGTATCAGAATGCTAAACCTGATAAATTACTGTACATTAAAGTGATTAGTGCTATATACGAGAATAACATTTCTGCTATATACGAGAATAATATATATATATATATATATATATATATATATATATATATATATATATATATATATATATATATATATATATATATATATATATATATATATATATATATATATATATATATATATATATATATATATATATATATATATATATATATATATATATATATATATATATATATATATATATATATATATATATATATATATATATATATATATATATATATATATATATATATATATATATATATATATATATATATATATATATATATATATATATATATATATATATATATATATATATATATATATATATATATATATATATATATATATATATATATATATATATATATATATATATATATATATATATATATATATATATATATATATATATATATATATATATATATATATATATATATATATATATATATATATATATATATATATATATATATATATATATATATATATATATATATATATATATATATATATATATATATATATATATATATATATATATATATATATATATATATATATATATATATATATATATATATATATATATATATATATATATATATATATATATATATATATATATATATATATATATATATATATATATATATATATATATATATATATATATATATATATATATATATATATATATATATATATATATAAATGTTTCTTTGTTAGCCAATCATTAAAGAGCATCGCGACAGTCGACCTCTAGTGGACAAACTGGTGGAAGCTGGCAATGTTGTGATGACATGGTCCGGGCTGAAAGAAGTGATGCCCTTCGCCGTCGGTCAAATGTCACTCCGCTTAAGAGATCCTCCTGACATGGAAACTGTAAGTAAATTGATTGCTTACTAATTATTAGGTATTCATACGTCAAATTTTAAAATGTCTTAAGGTTGTATCTGACAATTTTAACTTATAAAGTAAAAGTCAAAAACTGGTTTTTCAAAAACTGGGCTCATTTTAACGAAAATTAAAAGTTCTAGTGACCTTTTTAAGTGACCCGTAAAATTAGAGGGTAACCAGGACCCCTCCCACGCCAATTGTTTTCCCAAAGTCAGCAGATAAAAATTTTGAGATTGTTATTATGTTGAAAACTGAAAACTGAATGAAAAGTTGAAAACTGAATAAATACGTATTTTAGGACGACTTAATCCCCCTCAGTCTCCGGGGGAAGGGCTGCAAGTTTGAACTTTGCCCATTGTTTGCACATAGTTTTGGTTATAGACGAAGTATACTGACTTTTTCAGGGGTTATTTTTTCTGGTTGTGGGGGGGGGGGTGGAGGTAACATGAGAAGATCTTTCCATTGATGAATTTTTCATTGGGGAATAAAATTTTCATGAAGTGGGGGGGGGGACGCTTGATTTTCCAGCATTATTTAAAAATCAATGAGAAATTAAAAAAAAAAAAAGCTTTTTCAACTGAAAGTAAGGATTACATTAAAACTAGGCCCCCTCCTAAGCTCATTTTTTCCCCAAAGTCACAGGATAAAATTTTAAAACAGCCGTTTTGTTCAGCACAGTCGAAAAATCTAGTAAATATGTATTAACCGTAAATATCTATATGTAAATACGTATTAACCCCCACAATTCCTGGCGGAAGGGCTGTAAAAAAACTTTGTCCATTGGTTACATATAGTATTGGTTATTTTGAAGTATACTGAAGTTTTCAGGGGGATAAACAACAAAGAGAGATTAAATTCAAAAAAAAACAAAAAACCTCAAATGAGACTGCGGCCAGTAGAGAGAAAAGAGATGAACGACTAAAATAACGCGGATATTTCGGTTGTATCTAAACTAGGCGTCCTCAGCACAAGATAAAAAGAATTAACACTGAACAAAAACAAATAAAACCTCCACCATAATAAAAAATTCAATTGTCGCTACAATAGACCTCATCAGACATCATAGTCGATGGCTTGGACCATTTTGTTTTGACAGCCGAATTCAGAGTCAACCTGATATCTCAATGTATCATTTCTATAGACAACATTTCAGAATCCTGCTGAAAAGATTGATTACAATGATGAAAGATAATCTCAGAGCTTACCTTATCAACTTTCAGTCATATTGCTGCTTACTTCGGCTTTCTTAAAAAAGGGTTTTGGTTGCAGATATCTAATTAGCAACAATATTGTTTCCAAAACCAAGAATGAACTTCGGACTGCACTGCTCTTAAGTAGAGTTTGAAGTTCTGTTCCAATATTGCCACAGCACAATTTGCTTCCGAGACTTTGTAGGTGAAGGAAATCACCAGTAAATGTCAACTTAAGCAATCCAATCGTTTTTACAAATTGGCCGTGACAACACATGTTAAAAGAACATGTAGCAAGCTAAGGTTTGTTAATTATATGCTAAGAACTGTCATGGTTCATTCTTGACTAGATTCACTCGAGTTTTTTGCGAATGAGAAAGACCTCACCGATGCCTCTGACTTGCCTCTGACTCTGATTGACTGAAAAAACATGATTGTTCAGCACTACTCCAGTTTGAACAAGAGGCGAATATAATTTTTGCTGTTTTTTATTACACATTTACGCATGAGGTATTCCGGCTTAGTTTCTGTTTTGTCTCCATAGATAAGTATAAATGATTAAGGATTAATGTATAATAAATTTTCATGAGTCGTATAATATGATCTTAGAGTTTTTTAAATGAGGGGATCTCATACCCCGGAGCCTGGATGCTTCGAGTCACCCTTGCGTGCAGGAATGCTCTTAGGTCCAAAGCATATTGCATTTTATATTATCTTGCCTATAATAATAATAATAATTTATTTTTAACCCACATCATAACAAGTTATGGCACTTGTGGAGTGACAAAAAAAAAAAAAAAATGAGATACACTACAAGTAAAATACACTACAAATAGAAAAAACATTATGTTACAATGAGATTAACCGAACAGACGGGCCAAAGGATGATGAGGCGATAAACGATAAAAAGCTGATTCCGACAACCTTCCATACATGAGGGCCAACTTTGCACTTATATCAGGGACATCAAACTTACGAATTATCTTCCTATTGCTATACCAAGGGGGGAGATAAAGTAAAAATTTACAATATCTGAAATAAAAAATCCGAATCTGATTAATATCTTTTTTCTTTAGAAGGGGATAAAGCCCAGAAAGGTAAAGGACAGAATGATCACAAAATGTAGCATATAGTCTACCGAGTGCACGTCTATTATACTTCCCTCGATTAGCAACTATCTTAGAATAGCCCGTTTGAATTTTCTTTTGAACATCACGAACAGTGCACTGCCGTAGGCAAGAAATTGAATTCGTAACAGTAATACTCAACCACCGAAAGGTGGAAACAAAGGGTATTGAAAAACCGCGACAAGCTAAGGGAGCATTAGAGGAAGTCGGACCATTAAAAACTTGAAATTCACATTTCTCAACATTAAGAGAAAGACCAATATTAGAAAATAGACGTGAAACTTTTGAGACCATAAACCAGAGACCTTGCTTATTTTTACACAAAAGTAAAAAGTCATCTGCATAAGCAAGATAAGAAACATCTGAGAGTCCAATAAAATAATTTGATCTAATTTCATCTAAAATACCAGAAATGCACATTTTGAATATGCTAGGTGATAAAACCCCTCCCTGCTTGACACCTCGACATAAACGGACAAACGGAGATCCAGACTTATTAATTCGGAGAAAAGAATTCTCATACCAAAAACGAAGAAGAAAAATGACTGAAAGATTTACACCATTATTAAAAAGGGAAAAAAAAGCTTGACTGTGAACTACATTGTCAAAAGCTTTAGAAAGGTCCAAAGTACACATATAAAGTGGCGACCCCTCAGCCATGCTATTCTTAAGGGCGGAAGAAAGAACACGGTGTGCATGTTGACAACCAATACCAGCTTGAAACCCGAATTGATTCGATCCGAAATTTATATTTTCATTTAAATGAGGAAATAAAATATATTCAAGGATTTTACTCAAGTTACACGTAGTGGTTATAGGGCGATAAGATAAACATTGAGAAGGGAGTTTTCCTCGCTTTAGAATTGAGGTGACATTTCCACAAAGAAAGCTATCCGGAACCAGAGAAGATGTTAAACACATTTGGAACAACAACTGCAAATGAAATAAAAGAACAACACACTTTGGATTTATATTATTTACACTAATACCATCAATATCAATGGATGAAGACTTCAGTTGCTTAATTGCATTTTCAACAGCAATTATTGATACTGGAATAATATGGCCCTGATGAAGCAAAGGCGGTAGAATTTTAGAAAGTAACCGAGAATAATGTGACTGCACAAAAAAATTAATTTTGGAAAAAATTCCCAAATAGTAAACATACCAAGTTGAACTAGAAATCGAATCACTATTATAAAGATCACTTTTATCCAGCTTCTCAGAATTGATCAATTTAGACCAATCCTTTTTAGAGGCTGGAAATTTCATACCCTTATAACGAATAGATTTAAGGTACTTTTTATAATCATTCTTTGTTTTCTGCTTTATATCCGCAACAGACCCCGTTATAGGTCTACCACAATCAACCCAAATTCGAAGCCAAAGTTTTGCCTTATTTTTAAAATTCTTTAATTCAGGATCGGCAGCCCATATAGATTTCCGCGTTTTTATACGAATACGTTTCTGGGGAACCGCAATTTTTTCAGCTTCTTTCATACATCTAATTATATCATCATAATATCTATCAAGATCACGCTTACTACCCTTTACTTGCAATTGGAGTAGATGATAAGGCACACGAATACAATTAAGCAGTGTAGATAAAGACAATATATATAAATCAATATCGGCTCTTTTCCAATTACTACATTTAAAC